>NC_090193.1:18442907-18592907 GCF_024679245.1 Pseudorasbora parva | reverse complement strand
TAAATATTTTCATATCTGTCGAAAGTTCTAGTAATTTTGGCCACCACTCTATATACATTTTTATTTTATTTTTTTATAACAATAATAAAATGATTACGGTATTATTATGGTTAGTTTTATGTCTCTTTGTGTTTTCCCCAATACCAAAATGATATACTTCCCTACTGTAGTAAAACTATGTGAGAAAAGAAGTATATCTGAATTCACAGTACTCACAGGCAAAAAAGTACCCGGATTACCTCCTTCTTCCAGCGACATTTTAAAAGTGTGCATACGATGTACAATTTACTGTCCAATGAGGCCACGGGAGAGGATTTCTGAATGGCAGTGAAGTGAATGACGCTGTAGGTCACATGATAATGACAACATGGCGAAACGTAGATTACATTTATACTACATACATATTCATTTTTTAGCGTACTTGTTCAAAATAAGTACCTACTGTGATTTCAGACGGAGCCCTAGGTTCTCCGTTTATTTATTACGTTCACCTGATTAGTGAATAACTTTATTAGTTCTCCTTGTTTTGGTGGGGTGAGGGAAAATGATGGCGGGTAAAAAGTTAATTGCTGGCCAGACCAAGCCATAAAATCTTTTACTGTTGAGCCCTGAGCTTCAATGTGTAATTCACAAAATCATGTATATTTATGTGTTTACAAGGAGAAAATTATCTAAATCAACATACACCAACCAACAAAGTGAGTTGGGTCTTGTGGGCTTACTGTGCTCAAAATACCAAATGGACTAAAAGATAAAGGCTAATACAGCCACAAAAGCTATTATGTCCAAGTTTGTCGGGTTATGTGGTATGTGTGTTGGGTCTGCGGTCAAACTGAGCCTTTTGGCAATCCGACCCTACTAGGTCCGATGGGAAACAACTGACAGACAAGTTCACTTTCCGCTCAAAGCACTTTGGTACAAGAGCTATTCTCATCAGTCTGGTAATCTGTCCCGCATGTCCAAAATATCCGGAACTCACTCTGTGATGTCTGCCTCGCCGCAAAAAATAAATAAAAAAAATAACAGCTACTTTATTGCCAACAAGTGACAAAAGCCAAAGCACAAGGGAGCGAATGTGAGTCTGCAAACATAAACAAAGACTTAAAAAAACACTGAAAATAAAAAAGGCTCCTGAAATGGAATATTTTATTATTCAGATCTTTGTAGGCACATGACATGTGTCACATCTGAGTTCAGGAAATTCAAAAAAAAGTTATCCAGGTAAAATTAAACTTGGTGTGAATTGTTTTATGTGGATATTGTCACATCATTTAGCTCTATTAGACTTGGTTGTGAACTGGCCTTGAGATTTTCTAGACTGCTATCTGTCGTTTTATGATAAAAGGCCCAATATTTATGAGGCAGGTGCTTATTTGCCATTGGAGGGGTTTGATGTCAGAAGAAATTGACTGAAACATCTTGCCGACCCACCTAATGAGCTCAGCCAGCCAGCTGGCTGCTGTCCCCTTCTCGCCTGTTTCCTCTCATGAGATATTCCTCAATTCAGGGCCAAGAACAGGGGTAACATGGGTGTTGAAGGTCAATATATATCATATCAAACTGCTTCACCCCACCAAGAGGAAATCACCCTCACTGTCAATCTCACTGTTAGTCTCACGAAGCCAGAACTTCAGACCGATGGCAGAAGGTTTGGACTCCCAAGAGGGCACCTTACTGACATGTAACACAACCAATCATAGTTTGTTTTGTTCCGCGTATTGTTTAGGGGCGAGAAAATGTAAATCATCAATAAATAGCATATGAATCAAAACTATCTAATGTTACTGAACGAAATGTGGACCCAAGATGAGTTACACCACTGTGTAAGCATTAGGAGTGTTGATGGACTCGATCTACTCCATCTGTGTTTTGTATGAAACCCATATTCAAGTGTTGATAAAAAAAGGAATGCATGAAGCTAGAATAAAAGTTTTATTTATTTATTTATTTATTTATTTATTTATTTATTTATTAAAGAAGAGGGTCAGCTCTTTGTTTTGATATATTGCAAGCTCAGATATTCATTTAACTATATCTATGGGCTATTCAATTTTTGTGAAAATTGTCAAAAAACCCTGGTGGTGGATGGCAGCGTTTAAAAAAAAAAAAAAAACACTGGTGGGGAAAGAGTTAATATCCAAAGAAACTAAGGTTCTTTAGACTATAAAATGGTTAGGGAAAAAAAAAAGGTTCTTTAAAGAACCTTTCACAAAACGGTTCTTTGGGGAACCAAAAATGGTTCTTCTATGGCATCACTGTGAAAACCCATTTTTGGGTCTTCCTGGCACCTTTATTTTAATGCTGTATACTGGTAAAATAATATGAATTAACAGCATTTGAACGGATACATTTACTCAACCGGTTACATTAAAACATTATATATGTTTCTAGCTACTCCAGGAAGTAAGGGAGCAGAAGTGAGTAACAGCACCATATTCTGCGGTTTAGTTTGAGGGTTGGATAATAACCCAAAAGCCCCATGAATACATGGTGCCATATAATAGGAATTAAAATCCGCAAGGAGGGGCAGGCAGACAATCGCCCTGACCATAAACGCTAGCCACATAGCCTATAACAGGATTCACATGACGACAATGAGCAAAGTCAGTTGCTACCGTTACACTGAGTAACCTGGCCTGGAGCACCACTGTCAGAGAGAAAAAGAAGGAATACAAACGAGTGGGTGAAAAAGCCATATCAGTACAAACCATAATCCTTAAGCACTGCAGTCACTATCACAATGAAATGGGGGGAAAACAGCTAACGCAACTATTTGTTGGGGAAAAAACGACACTTTTATTTTGATTTGATCCACCCCACTGTGTAATCATAATGGGAAAATAATTAGCACGCATAATTACGCTAAGTAATGGGAAATGCCAAGCACATCAGCTTGCACTGTGGTTGCTGTGAACAGCACTGGTTAACATTGTTATGAGTACACTGATCGGTGTTAAAGTCAGATTTTAGGGGGAGTGGTCACATGACAGACCACATACAACACATGGGACCATAGAATTAAGGTGTAGTCAAATTTACCATTAAGGGTTCAAAATCCTAATTTTAATAAGAATTGAAAATGCTATCTGGAATTTCACTAGCCTGACATGCCGGACCCACATCAAGATGTTTGGTCTGGACACTCACCATTGACAGGGCTCAATCCGAGGGGCGGGATAAACGGTTGTCTTTCAAACTCCCTCTGCACGCGATAGGATAGCGCTACAACCAACCAGAGCAACGTGAAGCGGAGCTAGTTGATAGATTAAACTTTCGGCGTATCCGGTCGGCAAAAACTCAGAACACATCTTCCCTTTTTAAGAATGACTTCAGTGCCGTTCTTTGTTCTTATCTCAGAGAAAAGCTTAACTCCAAGTCTTCCAGAGTCACGGTCAAAGCTGATTCGATGTTCGACAGCCTCTGTGTTTACTAGAAGCACGCAAGCGCAACACTGCCGTCATCATGTTAAGACCCGCCCACCGACTCTATACACAATGTTATTGGCCTGACCAGAGTTTGTTTTTCACAGCTCAGACGTGTATTGAGAGTTGCTAGACGATACTCGCGGCAGATTAGATTTGCTGATGCTAGGGCGCGTCTAGATTTCTAGGCTAGAATTTCACGTGAGAGCGAAAGATTTCCCAACTATATATAGACACTAATAATCTTTCCAATATATACAGTACTGGTCAAAAGTTTGGAAAAACATAATTTTTTTATTTTTATTTGTTATGTTTTTCAAAGTCTCTCAATTTCAATTAAGGCTAATCTTTCAGAAATCATTCTAATTTGCTGAATATGCTTTGGTGCTTAATAAACATTTCTTCTTATTATTAATGTTAAACACTAGCCTGACAAGCCAGTCCCACATCAAGATGTTTGGTCTGGAAACTCACCATAGACAGGGCTCAATCTGAGGGGCGGGATAAACGGTTGTCTTTCAAACTCCCTCTGCACGCGATAGGATAGCGGTACACCAACCGGAGCAACGACGGTGAAGGGGAGCTCGCTCCTCGCTGACTGATTAAACATTCGCCGTATCCGGTCGGCTAAACTCCGAACACATCTTCCCTTTTTAAGAATGACTTCAGTGCCGCTCTTTGTTCTTTTCTCAGAGGAAAGCTTAACTCCAAGTCTTCCGGAGGCCCGGGCAGAGCTGATTCGAAAGACCGCCGCCGTTCGCCAGTTTCTGTGTTTACTAGAAGACTGTGTTACTAGAAGCACGCAAACGCAACTCGGCCGTCGTCATTATGGCCCCGCCCGCCGACTCTATAGCCTACCTACACGATGTGATTGGGCCGTCCAGATTCTGAGGAATACAGCTCAGATAGGAATTGAGAGTTGCTAGACCACACTTGCGGGCAAATTAAATTTGCTGCCGCTAGGGTGCGTCTAGATTTCTAGGCTCTTGTGCTGCTTAATATTTCTGTGGAAACTGATTTTTCCCCAGTTTTCTCTGATGAATAGAAAGTTCAAAAGAATAGCATTTATTAGCATTTATTTAGTAAAAAATCAGAATGGTTTCTGACATGTCATGTGACACTGAAAACTAAAAGTAAAAAGCTTTGCCATCACTGATTTCTGAATGGCAGTGAAGTGACTGATGCTGTAGGTCACATGATAATGACAACATGGCGAAACGTAGATTACATTTATACTACACATATTCATATTCATTTTTTAGCGTGCTTGTTCAAAATAAGTACCCGTGAGTCAGTCGTTCATCTTCAGAACACAAATGAAGATATTTTTTGATGAAATCTGAGCGCTCGCTGACCCCTTCATAGACAGCTAAACTAAATTAACACTTTCAAGACCCAGAAAGATAGAAAATACATAATTAAAATCGTCCACTTGTTTCAACCTTAAACTTATAAAGAGACGGGAATACTTTTTGTGCTCAAAAATCTAACAAAAATAACAACTTTATTCAACATTTTCTTCTAGCCTGTGTCAGTCTCCTACTATCCAACTGTTTTATTGATGTCTTTATAACCTTTCTGGGCCTTGAAAGTGTTAATTAAACTGGTTTATATGGAGGGGTCAGAGAGCTTTTGGATTTCATCAAAAATATCTTCATTTGTGGTCTGAAAGTGAATGAAGGTCTTACGAGTTTGGAACGACATGAGGGTGAGTAATTAATGACAGAAATTTCATTTATGGGTGAACTAACCATTTAAAATGGCCACATATACTGTTATTTGCCGCATTTTTGAATTTAAAACTAGTAATTTCAAAATAAATCTAAGGAGTGGGTAATTTTGTGTGAGAGCAACAGCAAATTTCGCAACGTGTTTAAGTTGGTCACGTAAATTCGCTGTGTTGTTGCTTGGTTTAAAAGCGAATTCTGCGTAAGCTCTGCTTCAGATTAGTTTTTTTGTTCATGAAATTTCACTAATGTGACAACAACTATAGACTAACAACTTTAGACTTGCAACAACCTTAGACTAATTTAAATTGCATAATTTAGACTCATTTAAATTGATGCCTAAATAATCTAAAAAAAGAAAAGAAAAAGAAAATATTCAAAGTTTTCAAAGTACAACTGAGTAATACCAGGGGGAATAAGCCAATAAAAAAAAAAATCTACGATGTAAAAATCATGCTGAGCAAGTGAAGCTTAAAGTTTTTGTTTGGCTATGACAGCCATCTGTTCACTTAACCCACCGCACAAGTACTATAATTGAAAATAAACATTCATGAAGCTGACAAGGGTATTTTGCTGAATTTGTCTTTTGAAGAGGATGATCTACTCTTGGTCTCTTTCCAGTGAAGTCACTTACGGAAGAGACGGGCGGATTCATCCATCAAGTAGGTCGCGGCATTGCACTGCAAACCCAGGGTTGTTACATTTGTATTGATTTACCCTGAAAAGGTCCTCCGATAATTGCAAGAACAATCTCTTGAAGTCAAGAGCACAAATTTAGAGTACGTCCCATCCCTCCCCTTGCCTCCAGTCCTCAGCGGGGTCGGCCGAGTCAGGCAGATGCTAATGTGCTCACTGGCGTCCTCTGTTTAATGCTAGACCAATAATGATGAAGAGAGGAAAACTAGACAGACATACACAAATGGACACCAAATGACCTCTTAGAAAGACAACATCATTGTGTGAGAGACGGAAAAGGGTATTCTTAGATAATCAGGACTTCTATGCTGCTATTCCACTGTTGTCATTCCGTGTACAGTGGGCCAAAAGTTGGATAATGAGATGAAGTTAGCATGATCCTAATGCCATCAGCTGTATTGTGTTATATATTTGGTAACAGTTCTTCCTACGTTAATTGATAGAGTGTGTAGATGTTCATTTCAAAACAACTTCAACATAACAACTGGTATTACTCACTGTATGGACAAACACAGAAAATTGTATCTGAAATCTGGGTAGCATCTTATGTTTTTAAATCGCATACAGTAAAAATTTGGTCCAGTCAGTGAGGCACGCAAACGTGACAGCCATACAGCTTATAGGCAGTAAGCTTTTCTTTTACTTGTCTTTTTGCTCTTGAGATCTTTTAACATTACATCTGCCACACCGTATTTTTTGGCACACTCGCTTTATTTGGCGCCACCTATTGTTGCGGGTGTATTATTGACATGTAAAAGTCTAGAACCTGATAAGACAAACTTGTTTTTTTTTAGCTGTATTTATAAGAAGAAGAAAAAAACCCACCATCTTATATTCAGAACAATATGTAATCAATGCATTTTAAATAGGGCTGTCAATTGGTTAAAATATTTAATCGCGATTAATCGCATGATTGTCGTGAGTTAACTCGCGATTAATCCCAACTTAATCACACATCTTTATCAGTTGTAAATGTATCTTAAATTAAGTTTAAATTAAGTTTTAATACTCTAATCAACATGGGTATGGACAAATATGTATGCTTTATGCAAATATATGTCTATTATTAGTGAAACCATACTCAGTCAATAATAATCAATAATAAAACATGAAGACTAGACATGTATCAAAGGCCATAGATGCTTATCAAAGAACTTGTTCATGTCTCTTAAGCCTAAGCTTAAAAATCAGAATAAGCAGTGATTTCTCTCATTTTAAGAATATAAATAAAGGGAGTTTTTACACTAGCAGTTTAGTTGAGAATATGGCACAGTTCGTATAAAAAAACTGGTAATGTGAAAACTGTCATGTGGACCTGGGAGCGCACCAGTACCACACCATACCTGGAGGAGGTCCATATTCCACGAGTAGGAATATAGTGTGGCCCCTTAAAGAGATGCGTGTTCCCTTTTCTTTCTGAATTAATGTTTGCTGCTGAATCATTTACGTCTATGGCTGATCTCAATTTTTCCAACTAAAAGGTCTACGCCCTGAATCAAACAGAAAATGCGCGCTGCGTTAATCGTGCGTTAATACATTTAGTGGAGTTAAAATGAAGTTGCGTTAACGCGTTAATTTTGACAGCCCTAATTTTATCACGATTAATTTAATTTAAATGAAATTGCACAGGAGCAGCTTATAATCCAGTGTTTTCAGTTCAGTGTCCCTTGAGCAAGTGCCAGCCGTTGTTCCAAACTTCTAATGAGAAGTGCTTATAAACCAGCTGTTTTTGAACAGAAGAGAAATGTTATATTGGAATATTGCAGTATTTTTCTTGTGTCCTCGTAATCTTTGTTTAATTTTTATCAATCGCGTTAATTGGCACAAGGGCGGGACAATTTCACTCACTTACTCACGAGATTACAGCAATACCAAACCACAAAGATTCAATCAAATACAGATGGACAAAATCAAGCCCAACATTTTTTCCCTCATATATACTGTACATCACGATAAAGATGAATAGCTATGGCAACAATTCCCTTTCTTTGTGTTAAAGCTTCAGTTACCAAAATGTTAGCTTAGCATACTAGCTTAGCAAAGTGTTAAAAGATTTGTGATCAGCAAAGTATGGTACAGTTGTACCACCAATGAAGTTTAGCTCAAGCAAACAGCATGTTAAGATAAAGAAAAATATATATTTTTTACTCCTCAGAGGTGCATGCTTTCTCTTACCCCTGAACACTAAAGAGAGCTCTAGTGAACCGGATCCCTTGGGAGCGAGACCACTGGGCCCTGCGTCTGAATATAATGACCCACTCACCATCAGCAGAGAGCTAAACCCACTTGGGTGTAAACTAAATTAAAAGAGCAATGTTGGCTGGACTTTCGGGGGATTATGGGGTGGCCGGCACCGCCTCGGTGGCTCATCTCCACTGGACTCCCTAATACAGCGGGCTGTTTACTCAGGCTTTGGAGTTATTCCTCTGGAATTAAGCCCTAGTGCCCACCAGTCAATCACCCAGCCTCTGATTCTACCCATTTGAAGCTCCAAATGGTCACAGAAAAGCTCTTTTTGGCTGCCAAGGGACCTCGCCGTGCCATGTCGGCAGGCCGGCACTGGACCCGCTGGGATGACGGAGGAGAGGAAGACGTTCCTCGCTCCTCCGCTTCCCTGCGCCTGGAGTCGACATGCAAACGCGAGAGGATTTGGCAGTAAATATCAAGGCTTCATCTGCAGCCACAAGAACGCAAGAAGTAGCATGTAAATACGTGCATTCATATCAGTATTTGTGTCCTCTGCTGCTTCTGTTTGATTTGAAACGTTGTCAGGCAATATGACAGCAGGTGTGTGCGCGCATGCACTGGAGCATGGCTTATTCAGCAGCGGGTGATTAATGGCCACTTGGGTAGGCTCTCTGTTAATAAGGTGGGAGGTATGAAAATCGGATGTACCTGTTAATATTAGTTTTGACTAATGATTCCTCCTGTTAGTCAAGCTCAAAGGGGGTCTAATGAGGGTGACGTCTGGTTATTAATGAAGCAATACAATGTTTATCATGCACCGCATTGCCAGCAAATGAATGGGTGTGAAATTTGATCTATTCCAATGTAATTGAGGCACATCTATCTTTGGATTACATTCTTTCGAGTTGGAATGAAGGGCTTGGAAAGAGAGACGCCGAGCTGTTGATTAGTCTCGCAGGGTTATGACGGGAAGCCTATGCCTCTAATTCACCTTTCATTCATTACAACTCTATCCATCATGCTTAGAGCCATCAGCATTCAGAATCCAGCCCGTGAAAAGGAATCACAAACTTGTCACACCTTCCCTGCCCTTAATTTGTCATCAAGCTCAAATGTAGATATCACATGCAGGTGTTTCAATAACGCATAAATATTGGGAGATTGCAATATGTGCATGAATTGATGCATCTGTTAATTATTTCCCACATGCACAAAACATTATGTGAACCGGGTTTGAATAGATTTATTAAATAGGGCTATTCAATTAGATCAATGAACTTGGTTTTTACTTACTTGTATACCTGTCTAAATAAATTAGAAATAAAACAAAAAACCTAAAAATCAATCGCTCTAAATGCTATAAATGAAAAATGGACGCCTAATTTTGAGATTTGCTTAGAGATTTGCACTAGCTGATATAAAATAGTAGAAATTAAAATACACTATTAAATATCCAATATTTTATACATTTATATTAATACGGGTAGTTGTGATTGAATGTGCTCTTTAAATAAAAGTTGAGTTGAAAAAAAAATCTGAATCAGAGTTTCAGACAAAATAAAACTCTAATACATCACAAAATAATCAGCAATACTGTAATAATGTGTATGCTTTCCTCTTTTTCTACCATGATTCACCCAATTAATCTTACAAACCTGAGCTCTTCAGGTTGCCTCATTACATTCTACTCCTAAAAATGGGCAATGCTCAGAATATATCACATAAATATAGATATTTTCGTATTCATAAGTGGTCTGTAACCTACGGCCAATTTACACTTTTCGTATGCGTCTCATTTATGTAAAATCACATGTCTCTTCACAAACAGGGATCTTCATCACCTGTTCGAAGATACTAATGAAAAGTTTAAATCGCTTGATTTGGCACCCTAGTACAATTCTGTCTCAGTGACAAGGGTATGAAATTGAAACCCGGTCATCTGTTTAAATATCCCAGTTATTGTCAGATGCTAATGAAAACAATCTTTCACGGTTAAATTTGTGTGGAGAAATTACATTAAAAAACACATAAACCAAGAGGGCCTGACTGATGAAATGCACAAGATAGAGGAGAGGCAAGGAGAACGCTCCACAAAATTCACTGCATTGATGCCCACAGTTTCCCAGTGTTATTGCTTCTCAGTGTCTGGGATCAGACGGAGTTTGATTTCCTCCTACTAGAAAAAAAAAAAAAAGTCAGAGCTGTTCTGCTTGCCTTCCCTCTGATGAATTCGGTTAATGACAATGAATTGCAGAAGCATATCTATGCCAAAACAACTCTTGCTTCATTGGTTATACTCCTCAGTTCAGTAAATTTGTTAATCGCACAATTATTCCAGAAGGTAATGTGCATTAAAAAATGAAAAGAACCCTCAAGCTTGCATAAAAAGACCTCTAAATGATACACACAAAAAATAAATAATATGGTGATGCAAGTGTGCCTACTGAATAGAGTCGGTTTAGCTGAAAATTACATTAAAAATAGAACAAAAGCTTTATGATTTAATCTTAATGCCTCGGATTTGCATAATAAAGATCCCTAGGAGCTTCATGCACAGGTAACTGTTTAGCATTTAGTGCTTAAAATGTTCCCATGATGCGTTGTGATCAGTCCCTGGTCAGCTATGCAATCTTTTTACCAATGCTATGCAATGTTTTCAGCTATGCAATGTTTTTTTAAGAGCTGATGTTTGAAGCTGAGCATTCATGAAGATGGTCACAACTGTACAGCTATAGCTTTATGGTGCTGCGAGAATTTGCGTCTAATTCAGATTAGTCCAGAACAGAAGGAAATAGCATTATAAAGAATAAATAACCATCGTTTTATGACCACAAACCATCATCCACTTTAGCCATTCTAATGACTATATGTAACTTTTAAAGTGCATGTCGACTATGAACCCTAACACTACTTGGAAAGTTACTTATAGATAGTTGAATGTCTAAAATAATCAAAAGTGTCACCGATTCACTTGTGATGTTTACAGAGGAACAAGACAAATATAGTACATCTTGTTGGTAAACAGTGAATAAATGAACAACTTGTTCAAGGGTGTTCAAGTATAAAAATTTGACTAACCTGATTAACCCAATCAGCCTGAAAATTTCCAGCTGTGGATTTTCCTCGAGAGGTTTAAATACAGGCATACTGGGTGATGCACATAAACGGATTACCAAAAATTAATAAAATGCGTTGTGAATTGCATGCAAAGCATACATAAAGTCCAACACCTACATTGGCTTCTTGAGTCGGGACGGCTGCCAGTCATTGGGAAGAGCACTGTGCGTTCAAGCTTGTCGGAAAATTTAGGTTGTGTTTTGCTCACATTGGCTGAATTTCGTTTTCCGTTCCTTCCTAAGAACTGCTATTCAAGTGTCAACAATCAGAGCAGAATGCACAAACAGAAAAACACTGATGGGTGACAAATTACGGAGTAAGTTGTTTTTGAATGCTTTGCACTGCATAAACAGAATGCAACATGACTGTTTCAAGCTCTGGCTCATGAAAATAATCAAGGATATGTCACCGTGAGCCTATGGGCTGTCTCGGCACATTGTCTCCGCATACAAAAGACATCACTGATGCCATCTCCGACATCACCATTGCGCTTTGGCAAGAAAATAATACGTTTGACAAATAAAATTATGACTGGCAGACAACTAACCGGCTCTTGTCTGTAGGCAGGAATACATTTCTGTGCTGTCTTGTCACGTATTAACCTCAAAAAAGACGCAGTATGTCCTAACAGCAGCGTTTTACTCATGTTCTCTCAGAATTGTGGATGACTGACAGAATGATTGACATAAAGCAATGCTGGATCAGGAGTTCGGCAGGATACCGATGTCAAAATCATTGTGATCGTGCATTGGCACAAAATAACAATCTACATTGTAAGAAATGATGATTGCCAATCTCTGAAAAGACTGCCAGAACAAAGTATGGACGATAAAGAGATGCTTCCGTGCGATAAAAAGAGGCAAGCTGCTGAAACAAGCAGCATGGGGAAAGTACTTGAGCTCTCTGCCCTCTATATGCTGGAGAAATGCACACAAGGATGCTGGGAAATCTGTGGAGAGCCTTAACATCTGTCCACTGGCCAGGGCTGATGTCCTGCCAGCCGACAGCTACTTTACCCTCCGTAGCGGAAACGTTTGCCACAAAACAATCCCATGTGGAGCCTCAGCAGAGTCAAAGCTCTGTCCTTGAGAAATCCTCAATCCACTCTCAATGAGTGACACTGAGAAAACTTAGTAGTCTTATTAAAGGAGGGGTAAGTGTTATTTCAAAACTGCTTTATAAAAGTGTCTCAGGCCGAGTACCAAAACAAAAGTGTAGCCAATCACTAGTAAGGGGCGTGTCTATTTAATGATGGTGAGAAGCGAGTGCTCTGTGCACATCATTATTTAAAAGACACGACACATAGGACAGACATTAGCAGAGCGATGACAGAAAGAGAGAGATGGCAAATAAAAAACAAATGTGGAAAATGTCTATGGAACAAAATAAGGCTCACGATCACACAAGAAGTATTAGCTTTCCAGCGCTGAAGAGAACTCAGTGAGCGCTAAGGTCTGTAGTCGGATACCGAGGTTGCTTTACTTCTTCTCGATAGGCGAGTGACATTGATTTTGTTTTGTTTCACAGAACTAATATACCTTGGCTTTTGCTTGTTTATGCTCGTGTTTCATGTTTGCTTGTTTGTCCATTTGCAATCATATTATAGTTCATTTCAACTATAATACTATAATAAAGACCCATTCGTTTCCACATCCAATAAAGCACTGTCCGTTTCAAGCATCAGAGTAAAAGTAAGAAGATAATGACACATATTTTGAAAAGCTGTGTTTCTACCACAGGAACTTTCCCCAGGAACTAGGGACTTTGAGGTGGTACTCTGAGTTTTTTGACAACATGGATCAGGGTCTAAATTAAGTTCAGGGTAAAAAAATCCCCCTCAGAAAGTCCCTGCTTGTGCGGTCGATTGGTTGAGCTCACACAGTTTGATTAGTTGACTCCATGCAGCATTTTATTTCAACCACCATTTTTAAAGTCTGTTGCGGCGCGTGCAATACGAGTTGTTTGCTATTCAAATCAACAATGCAGGTAAAAAAAATAAGACTGATGGACCAACGACAAGGTTTAGGCTTTATTATTTTATGTGGAGGATAAAATCCAGCAGGAACTGGAAAGTTGTCGCAGTCCACCATCACCAGACTAATTTGCCTAATAGCAACAGGTCTGGGGGACAGATTGTTTCAGGTATTTTCGGTGGAAACGTGGCTAAAAAGTACTGAATATCCTGATTAAAGCACATGCGAAGAAGTTGAAGCAACAAGCGATATCATATGTAATCACATGCATATGTAAAATAGCACGATCATTAACATTAAACAGCATATAAATCAAAACTGCTTAATGTAACTGAATTAAATGTCAACCCAGGACGAGCTATAGGACTGTGAAGCATTAGGGGTGTTGATGAATTCGATTTACTCCATCTGTTTGATCATCATTCTGAATCTGTTGAAAAACTTTGGCGGTGCCCAGCTAAAAAAAAATAATATAAATAAATAAATAAATAAATAAATAAATAAATAAATAAATAAATAAATAAATAAATAAATAAATAAATAAATAAAAAAATAAAAATAAAAAAAACGCTGGCAGAAGAAGTTCTAATTTTGTAACTGACATTTTAGTTCTAATTTTATTTTAGGGTTAGGGTTTTGACAATAAACATCAAAATCTTTTTGAGGAAAATCTGCCTATTCAGTGTGTGTTATGTAGACACCCATTTTCTCCATATTAGGATTTTCCTAACGCTTTCAGCTCTGTGATTGGTGGTCCAGCTGTGAAATTTCAGAGCCAAACCAATGCAAGTCAAATAAAGACTACTTTTAAATGACAGTAAAATTGACCAAATGCATCGCCCTTCTTAATTGCTGCAGTTAATCGGCAAAGGAAGACCAACACCAGAGCTTAAAGGGTTAGTTCATCCCCAAAATTTAATTATCCCATGATTTACATACCCTCAAGTCATCCTAGGTGTACATGACATTTTTCTTTCAGATGAATAAAATCTGAGGTATATTAAAAGCCATGCATGCTCCACATGGCTCCGGGGGGTTAATAAAGGCCTTCTGAAGTGAAGTGGCGCATTTGTGTAAGAAAAATATCCATATTTAAAACTTTATAGAATAAAATAACTAACTTCTGGCAGATAACCGTACGCATCGATTTATGGCTCTTCCGTGTTTGTCATTCCTTGACAAACACGGTAGAGCAGAGGACAGAGCCAAACAAAAAAAAACGGGCATGAAAAAGAAGTTTAAAACGAGAATTTTAAAAAAGAAACATCGCTTTTCGATATAAGAGAAGAGGGGCTTGAGTTTGTTGCCAAGCACTATCCGTGAAAGGCGTTGAAGCTTGGGATGCTCCTATACATCACATCAGGGGTTACTCTTTTGCCGTAAGTCGAATTGCGTACGGCTTTCTGTGCCACTTTGCTTCAGAAGGCCTTTATTAACCCACCTGAGCCATGTGGAGCATTTATATGATGGATAGATGCACTTTTATGGACTTCAAAAACGATTCAGCCATTCACTGCCATTATAAAGCTTGGAAGAGCCAGGGCATTTTTTTTTTTTTATATATATAACTCAGATTTTATTCATCTGAAAGAAGAATGTCATGTACACCTTGGATGACATGCAGTATTATAGATGAGGACACAGTATAGTTGACTTTAAGCTGAATTAACTTTTTTCCAGGTGAGGTTCGAGAGTCACGGTTCATTACTGGTGTTCCCTTTCGTTCAGTCACTCCGACGTAACGTGAGTGACTGACGAATGGGGGGTTTCGCCTAGAAGCCCCCATTCGTCAGTCACTCACGTTACGTCGGAGTGGCTGAACGAAAGGGAACGAGGGTTACATACGTAACCGAGACGTTTCTGTGTCATTGGTCATAATTGTGAAAATACATTATTAATTGTTATTTTCTTAAACTAATAAAATCATTGTCCCTAGTGAAGATTCAGGAATGACATAATCCAAACTAATTTTTGACATATTTGCCAGCTTTGTTTCACATTGGTTGAAATGCTGTTTTGAGAGGCACTGCACCAAACAGAACCACTAGGTAACCCGCCTCCATTAAGCACTTTATTACTTTTTCATAAACACTGTGTTCCCTGAGGACTTAGCTGATGAGACTGAGCAAATGCAAAACATGTTGATGATAGCTTTACGAAGGGTATAAACTGATGTAAAAATACATGCATGCAGCTCAATTCTGCAGTAGGACATACAGCCTAGTGCTGTATCCAATGTCAGTAGTCTTTAAAGGGGACATCTACTATACATATGAGAATATGACTCTCAAATGGGCCATAAAATGCACTCTTGGATCTCAAATGCACATCACGTACCCCTCCTGACCCAGAAGGGGCACTTATAAGCCTGTATGGGCAGTGTGTATAAATCCCCCTCTTGGTAAAAAATTTGAACAGGTATTTCCAACCTTAACTTTGCAAGCTGTGCTAAAGATTTGCACGGCTGCAGAAATGAAGATGGATGTTTATGTCCCTGCACCATAGCGACACGTTCCTGTGCGGATACAGGAAAGGAGAATGAGTAATAATCGTAGAGATTAATATCAATGATCCAACGTTCCTATTCTTGATGAGTCTTGTAATTAGAACCAGCAGGGCAGAATGTAAAGCAGCTGTAGTATCTGAAACACCTGCGTTGTCAGTTTTAACATTTTGTACATAGAACTTCAAGCTTGCCGCTCGGTTATTAGCTCTTTTCTGTACTCATAAATGTATGTACTTTTTTCCACTAGTGGGGTAGTTGGCACCATTCTTGACTCACCCCACAGCTCTCCTGCCATAATCCTTCATAGCGCATTTTCCCTAGCAGGGCTGACTAATAATCACTGTGCCGCAAGGGGAAAAGAGATTGACCTTCAAAGGGATTTCTGGATTTTCTGAGGTATTAGACAATGCCGGATGCCTTTACTAAAATAACACGTTACTCAAGGACAGCAGTCAAAATATTTGTAATAGAGAGCAAAGCGAACACAGAGACTCAAGGGCAATAATAACGCTGGGTCATCGGATTCACAGCGCACTGCAGACATTATCCGCATGTCTCTATAGGGTAAAAGATTCACGGTTTACTGATGACAGGCTCAGCTGATGTAGCCCTGCATGTTTTAAGCCAGCAGCACACCACAGATCCCAGAGCCCACCCACAAGTGATGAAATCATGTAGAGCGCTTGGTCAAAGACAGACAATAGCCGCTATTCCACTGTCGGGCCAGTGAGAGTCAGGGCTTTCATCGGGCCGGGGTGGGCTAATAGCCTCAGACCTGTAATACCAAGCCCAAAACCACACTGCGTTTTATAACGTCAGGGTTAGAAGCTCTGCAGCGCTTCACTAAAACCCGCCCGTAACGGCTCTCCGGAACAACGTCACACCAACCCATCATTTCAACAACAAGTGGAAGTTTTATCAGAAAACAAGATTTTAAAAAAGTCTCTTCCGTTCACCAAGGCTGCATTTGTGTTATTAAAAATACAAAAAAGCGGTAATATTGTGAAATATTATTAAAATGTAAGTTTTATATTAGAATATATTTTTAAATGTAATTTATTCCTGTGATGCAGAGCTGATTTTTGAGCATCATTACTCCAGTCTTCAGTGTCACATGGTCCTTTAAAAATCATTCCAATATGATGATTTGCTGCGCAAGAAACATTTATGATTATGATTATTATTATTAATGTTGAAAACTGCTTTTTTTAGGATTCTTTGATGAATAGAAAGTTCAGTAAAAAAAGAACAAAATTGATCTCAAATAGAAAGTTTTTGTTACATTGTACAACCATTCAAAAGTTTATATATATATATATATATATATATATATAAGCTTTATATATATATATATATATATATATATATATATATATATATTCAGCAAGGATGCATTGAATTGATAAAGTGACAATATAGGCATTTATAATGTTGCAAAAGCTTTATATTTCAGATTTCAGATAAATGCTGTTCTTTTAAACTTTCTGTTCATTAAATAACCCTGAAAAAAAATTGCACACAACCGTTTTCTAAATTGATAATAACAATAAATGAAGGATCATGTGATTCTAGACTGCATTAATAATGCTGAACATTTAGCTTTGAATCACAGAAATAAATAGCATTTTAAAATATATTAAAATAGAAAAAAAGTATTACAATAATACTGTTTTTACTATATTGTGGATCAAACAAATGCAGGCTTGATGAGCTGAAGAGTCTTCTTTTGACTGGTAGGGTACATTTTTGCCTTATACCCGGGGTGGCAAACTCCGGTCCTGGAGAGCCTTACTCCTGCAGAGTTTTGCTTCAACCCTAATTAAACTCACCTGAACAAGATAATAAAGGTCTAAAGGGTTACTGGGAAGCTATACAGGCACCTACGTTTTATCAGGGTTGGAGCTAAACTCTGCAGGACTGAGACTCAAGCCATGGAAATGAAGGTGGAAACACGACTGGCCCTGGCATGCACTAGCACGCCCGTCTTCAATAGTTGTACCTTTATTTAGGTCAATGGCACAATGCAGATCGAACTCCTTTTATCCCACTGAAGCTCCTCCATGAGCCTCACTCCGTTCCCACTGCTCTCGGCCCCGCAATGCTTGCCACCATAATTAAATAAATACATATTTTGAAAATTAGGATTAGGATGTTTACAAACACTTTCTACTGGATGGTTAGGCCACGTGACATTTTATAGCAATTCAATTTAAAATCAAAATACAACTATATGCTTAAAATTTCCCTTGCTTTAAAAAGCAGCTTGAATGTGGAGAAAAAAAAATGTTCTAGATAAACTAGCCACAATATAATTGGTTCACAATGCCCAGAGGGGGCCCTGAGCACCACGGAGGCTACGGGGTGTCCTGAACACTAGTGGGTACCACATACAACTTCACAAGACTTTATAATTGGAGATTTCAAACACGCAAAAAGCAGGTAGCTCAGAAACCAGTCGAGTAAATAAGATTTTGTTGAGGCCAAACAGAATAAACGAAATTACAAGAGCCAAGAAGCTTGGGGCTGGTGACTAGAGATATAAATCTTTATGTGTTCGGGCTACAGGCTAACCTCTGATTAACTGCATTTGGGGGAAATTTACAGCTGTGGATCTCCTCAGCAACAAAATCATAAATGAATCTCAATGAAGGATTGAGGCAAGTTACAAGGACCAGGATGAATTACTTCAAGGTTCTGTAGTATGTGATGATCTTAATCCTGATAATCGAGCATGTTCCAGTCTGCACAAGCTCTATAAACAGACAAGATGGAAAGACCATCAAACCTCAAGGTATTTCAAAATTGCAGAGGGATCATCCAGAGTCCTGTTTACAATCATGAGATGTGGGCGTACCAGCGGCCGTACACATGGGCCCTAGATCCATGTGAAGACCTTATAAGCAGAAAAGGCTTATTTCACTTATCTCTTACTTCCAGATTATATAGGACACATAATATCAAAATGCCAAGATAGTCACAACCCCACTGATCCCTACAAACGTACCTTGGCCTTTCTTGCCCTCTCTGATAAAAGTGCAGCTAAAAAAAGCTGACCAAAAAACTTCCTTTTCCTTAGTGTCCCCTGTTCTGACCAAATTGTTAATTTTAAGTTAAAAGACTGGTAAATATTTGAGAATATGGAGAGCCACAATAGCAAGAAATATTGCTTGCAAGGCCACAGGACCTAGAGGAGCATTTTGTTTGCACCACCCAAAAGAATACCACTGATGTAGAGGGATGCATGTTCAGTCATCATTTACTCATGTCATTCCGAACTGGTATGGCTTTATTCTGTAGAACACAGAAGAAGATATTTTAAACCATTATCGTGTGTAGTCCTAATTGGATCCTATTGATTTCCACTGTATGGACACAGACATTTCTCAAAACATCTTCTTTTATTTTCCACAGAAGAAGGTGAACTAATAGGGGAAAAGCATTGCAAGGGAATCTCCATGGGAACTGTAATTGAATGTAATCCATGGGGGTAAAAACCTTAGCACCAAACCAAAGATTTGTTCCACCCTCAGAGTTTTACACGCAATCCATCCTAGCTCAGAGGGTTCCCTGGCTTTGGTCCTGCAGCGTAGTTCATTTCTAAGGTGTTAAACATGTCCATCTGTTTTCCCCCGGCAGAAGCTACAGCGCTGCGTGAATCCCGGCGAGCACCTTGATCATCCGCAGTGTCAGTTGTTCCCTGCTGAAAAGCCCACGAGCAGACCTGGTTAATCTCAGGCTCCATGGCAGAGATGGATGGAGGCACATGGACGCATCCATCTGCTGGAACCCTCTTGCCTAATAGACCCTGCAGTGTGGCTGGGACTAAGGGTGGTCATCCTGACAACGAGTCTCAGATGCGGGAGAGGACTCCTCCGCGCTCTGGGCTGTAAATTACTGGAGCTTCAAATACAACTTTGAGTAGAGTTTAACTTCTCTCCCTGATACCGTTAATAAAACCCCAAGGGTACAAGCAGTTATTTTACCCTAAAAAACGTAACTTCCTTCCCAAAACTGCTTCTATCGGTTACTCCAGAGCGCAATTCCTGCCAGCTCCATTTTACAATTCTTGATTCTTAATCTTAATTTATTTGTAGCTCTATTTATAAAATAATTCAAACAAGTAACCTAATCACTATACAACGTTTAAAACTTATTTTCAAAACTTTCCAACATGGCTTTCCAACACTAAAATTTGAACTGAAATTCTGCATTCTGCTTGCTACCTCAATTCAAATCAGATTTTTTTCTCAGTTCAATTATGAATGTTGTAAAACAATTTGACATAAAAAAGTATGGTTTGCTGGTGCACATCATTCAGAAACAAAAAGAAGTCTGGACTCTCATCTCCACCAAAAGTTCTAGTGTAAATGCAGCCTTGTCTCTTCCCGAGATCCCTCAGGATTATGATACTCCACAGAGAGGAAAGTGTCACAGCAATATCATTAACTCATGCTTCAAGTCTAGGAATGCATGAAATCATGATGTCAAACTTCCATTGTCGATTCAACAGTACACCAAATTTGACTACTTATTAATATCTACATTGAGTCTAGCCTGGGGCAATCCACATGTCAGTGGAACCAGGCCAAAACTGGGAAGCGAGGAAGAGAGATAGCGAAAGGAATTGAGAGAGAGACTTTGGAGATGAGGAGGAGGAGCCATGAGTGAGTGGGCCCAGATGGACATCTGCTGCACTCTTGCAGGCTGAACTAATCCTTTCGGTTAGCGTCGCTCACAGGGCAAAGCCTCTCTGATGGCAGATGTCCTCTGTACTCTGTCGCTTGCCTTTTTGCCCTCTACCAATGCATCCACCCGTCACGACCAATGAGGCCCATCACTTAGACTAACGCACACGCACATACATACACTACTAAATCTACAGGGTAGTGCTATTAAATCTGTAGGGTAGCATGAAAGCTGGGTCAAGATCAGAGGTGGCGGTAATATATTACAGCAAACACATATCATATAGGCAGACATGCTGCCTACTTTTAAGGGTGCTTTCACACTTGGTTCGATTGCCTGGTCCGAACCCGAGTTTGATTGCTGCCCCCTCCTCTTTTGGTTTCAAAGCATCAGAACATAACAGTACTTGAATCTGTTCGGCCCCAAATGTACTTCAAATGTTCTAAAGAATGCGGTGAATCTAGCAGAAACGAGATATACATTATATCTGCTTGCAGTGCATCAGTCACGCTTATCAGGTAAGTGAGTAAGAACTAGGGCTGTCAACAAATATTCTAAATTTGAATATATATATTCGAATAGTTAAAAAAAAAAACAATTTCAAAGGTGGAAAAAAAACACCTGCAGTAGTAGAGGCATGGCTGTCTGCTTTGTGGGTGGGAGCTAGCGCGCCTGAGGGTTGAGGCACAGCGACACTGCTGAAAGTTGACGCATCTAGCAGTGAAGATGGCAGAAAGTGCATAGCCCAACTCGACCGCAGCAGAGGAAGCAAATTTAACCCTCCAAAATCTAAAAAGCCATGTCGGGAAGTACTTTGGATTTTGGTCGGTAGGAGGTAAAATTGTTGAGCCGTGAGATAAAGTTGTATGCAAGCTATGTAAGATACAGTTAGCATATCATACCTCATTTTATTTAACGTTAAACAGAAACATTACTGAAGTGTGGGCTACTGTACTGACTGAATAGATATTGCATGAATAAAGGATAAATGCACTGCTTATTTACCGTTTCATGTCAAGGAAAAGTTACATGTTGACCAAAGCACAGCTCACTCAGAGCGTTCAATATGCTGTAAAACTTAAGTTAATATTAATAATATTTGTTTCAATCACTGAATGAAGCCTGCAGTATTTGGAACAACAGTTGCGACTTTAAATTGCTTGTATAAAACTCTTGATCAGCACTCCAAGTTTGTTCATTTAAACCATTACGCGCAGAGAGCGAGAGCGTGAGGGTGAGAGGGAGAGTCTGCGGTCTTGGACATTAGTTGATTTACTTGTTTTTGTGTAGGTAATATGTTGTCAAATATGTTTAAACTCAAATAGACTACCTATACAAGTAATTATGTCTCTTTGTATTAATTTGTCCTGTTATTGACGTAATGTGCGTCACTGACAAAACGTGCAACCAGATGTTCGATTAGTTTGAATATTCATGTTTTTTTTTAGGGAATATTCTAACGTCATTTTTGAGCAATTTTGACAGCCCTAGTGAGAACACGCAAAAACACAGTTTTATCGAATCTTGCGTCATCAGTAGAGTTCACATAAACCATATGCCAGACCCAGTCTTGGGTACTGTGGCGAGGTGAACGAGCGAGGGACATGGGAGGAGCGAGTGAGACTGGGGACGTGATTGCGAAGGAGCGTCACCTGCGAGCCACAGGTACAAATCGTGGATGCACACCGGAGTTTGGAAAACAGCGTTCACATGTTCACAAACTTTGCTGTCAATCGAATCCGGGAACGCACCAAAAGTGCTAGTGTGAAAACACCCTAAGTCTAAGCTTTACAAATGATTTTACAAAGAAGAGGAAGAAGAAATATATATCAATTATAAAATATTATAAACAGAGTATAGTGTTAAACTGACCACTCAAATTAACAAGAGCACCAAACAGCCAATACTAGCAGTGAGCATTGAAGAGGCAAAATAATGGACGAGGGACGATCCCACAGAGTTGTTAAATGCTTGTTAAGATTAATAAACACCCTCCAATGAAGCATCTCCCCAGACACACTGCTTCCTGAACAGGGTCAGACATCATACATGCTTCCTTAAAGTCCCTGTGGCAGGCTCACACTTAAGCAAGCATATGACTGAGGGGAACGAGAGAGAGAGAGAGAAGAGAGAGAGAGAGAGAGAGAGAGAGAGAGAGAGAGAGAGAGAGAGAGAGAGAGAGAGAGAGAGAGAGAGAGAGAGAGAGAGAGAGAGAGAGAGAGAGAGAGAGAGAGAGAGAGAGAGAGAGTAGGTGATAAAGGACGCAGTGCTGAAGGCAAAAAAACAGAGCGAAAGCAAGAGAGGTGGAGGTTGGAGAAAGCAAAAAGACTAATGAAACTGAAACATCAGGGGTATTTGTTTCAAGGGAGAAGAAAATTAATAAGCATGAAAAATAATCCTCAACATTGGGCCACATGGAATGATTAAAGCAAAACAGCAAAGCAATTATTACAGGGTGAAAAATGCGGTGAAGTCTTGACAAAGAAGAAAACAAGCAAACTAACCGGCACGCGAGCACACACACACACACCTCCGCCGGCGACTGCATCTGCTTTACACCAGCACAGCACCCAGCTAGCCACGCACACACTGACTAACACGTGCTGATGACTCAAATCAATTTAGATCTAGTTAACAGTTTGACTGTAACTCAATGTGTCATTCGTGACCAGAGAGTGACGCTCCATTAGAAATGAAATGTAATATTTTTAGACGTCATTGGACATTGCAGACATTACACATTTGAGGGAACCAATCACAGGCTGGCTTCATATTGACGCGCTATTGCCGGGTTTAACATGATGACGGATAGAGAAGCGATGGGTCTTTGACTGTTGATCGCGCCGCTTATGGTCTGATTGGTTGAAGGACTATTCAATTGCGTACAGAGTCATTTGAATAATGTTCATTTATCACGCCTCTTGTGCAGTAGAAAATACAGAGCAGACTCCCCAGACCAATGTTCAGTCTTAAAGGACAACTCCGGTGAGAACAGCCCTAGGGGTAATTAACAGATGGTTACCGAGTAGATCGTTCTCTGGGATGCGTTTTCATGAAAATCGAATGTAAAGAGTTTTATCTCTAAAAACAGATTAGCTTATAACGCTTGTCTATGGGGCAAAGGGTAAGTGAAATTAAATCACTATTTAATACAACTAACACGGCTCAAAATAGCCTCATACTAACACGGTCGCATAATGAGGGTCCCTACATGCAAACCGAATCATTGAGAACTTTGTAAGAGTACAAACAGTTTAATAAGAAGATACTTTATAAAGACAGTATATTACGTGTTCACGGACAGCAGCCATCTTGGAAAACAGTCTCGACTAGTCGAGTGACGAACGCTGTTCTAAGTGATCTGGTCAATAGAAATTAAGTGTGTAAAATCTTATTACATGGACATTTTTATTTTTATTCATTTATTTTCTCTTTCTTCCGGAAACAACGGCCCATATCAAATTCCAAGTCACAATTCATCACTTAGCACAGAGTTTGTGGTTTGACTTGTCGAGACTGTTCTCCAAGATGGCGCCTGTCCGTAACTGCGTATTGTAATGTGTTTATAAAGTATCTTCTTATTAAACTGTTAGTAATAGTAATAGTAAAAAAGAAAAAAATTCCTAAATTTTGATTACATTACAGTAGTGTACATTTCTGCCTTATACGGTGATCAGAATCCTCATCGGCTTACAAACAGAAGTTATTTAACATTGGGACATTGGGCCAGATTGGCTAAACAGGAAAATTTGGTGTGAGAGTGCAATTCTATAAAAGCATTGATGGAAGTGGAAAGTTCTGCAAGTCATCTACTGACGACACGCAAATGAAAGAATACAGACGCAGCCGGATCATTTTCATAATGACAAACGAAAATCTACGTTTTGTGCTGGTGAGTAAATCTGGCGCATTATGTAGTCTCAATGTGCTCTTTTTGTTCCCAATAAAAGTTCAGGGGCAATTTGCCTGATGAAAAATAACACCATAAACCAGCCTAAGCTAGTTTGGTGGTCTTATCTAACCATAGCTGGTGGGGTGTGTGTGTGTGTGTGTGGGGGGGGGGGGGGGGGTCACTGGAAGACCGGCTTGCCACTTAGCTAATCTGCGAATGTAACCGTACCTTAACTCTGACTGCAGTAATTTATTCCTTATAGGTATGGTGCTATTTTAGGTTATAGACTTCCGAGTTATTGGCTGGATTTGAAGGATGGTTGCTAAAGAGGATTGGGACACCAGCACCTCCAAAAAAATATGATGGTGGCACTCGGTAAAACGGGCCCTTATGGCAGCTGATTAGCTGTCGGAGAGCAGTTTTATTCAGGGGGGCATGACGAGAGCGACTCGCTCCATAAATCTACAACAGTTCTGATAATGACACTCAGACTGTGTGCAGGGCTATAATCCATTAGGCCCTCTCACCATTACAGCACCTTTCCCAAAGGCTGCCTCGGAGCTTAGCCGAACCCCAGACAAGCATGAGAAAAACATAGCAACAAGAAATTAAGGGTTGTGGCATGCGGGCACATGCTTAAACCCCCTAATGGATCTGTGTGCCTTAGCTAGGGAAAAAATTGCCAATCATCAGCAGCGGATTTGTTATGAAAAGCTAAGGGCGGCTGAGGGAAGATGGCTGCAAACTAAATCATTAAGGGAAAAGATCACACTGAGCCTCATTTGCTAACGGAGAGATATACCGAGAAGGTTCTGATGCAAATAACTGAAGCTAATTTCAGAATTCATGCATTCATTCTTGAACATTTTAGACTAACGACACACACTGCCATCAGCATATTAGCATCTGCCAGCACCCATACTGGTCAAAATGGTGACTTATACTGTGCAGATGTGAACAACTTAATCAAACTGGCAATAAAGACCCTTTGTAGGACTAGCAGCAGCTGCTAATGTTTCTTTAACAACTCTATTTGAACAAACAGCCCGCAAATTAAACAGCACATGAGTTGTAATGACCTATAATTCTTATTCAATTGACAAGTCACTTTGACAGACATTCATTGCATAGCGTGGCATAACCGCTGAAAGATCAAAATGACCCTGCATCACAATTTACACATTTTTCTCCAATAACCGGAGGAGTAAACATGTACTATTTTGGCATTTAGGATGTTATGAAGTTGATCAGATTAAAAACTGATGCAAAGTTGGATACACAGATGGGTTAACATGATCAGTGTCATATATTTATAGGAAGGTATTCGCTACAACAGATCCAAAGTTTGAAATGCTTGTTTTGCAAAAACAACAAAGGTTTTTGTGGCTTTGATCCATTCACCCTTGAGACCGATGCATTTCTGCATAACATGTTAAGCACGGTGAAATAAAACAGCCATCGGATGAGTTTTTATCATTTTAATCTGAAATAATAACTGTCGATCACTGAGGAATTTGTATGTAATGAAAACACTGACTGATCTGTCATGAACACAATGATACATTTACATACGAACCTCGCAGACAAATACTGATGAAGCAATCTGAGAAAGGCAGCGGCTGCAAAAGATACTTCATCAAAATGCCCCTTTTTCTGTGCTAACTGCATTTGTACATTACTAAAATAACACTTAACTTTCCTTGATAGCAAATGCTTCATATCTAGACAACTGGAATATTGAAAGCACCTCGTTCGTGGAGAAAGCTTATTAATGAATCCATCACAATTTACTTGAGGCAATCTCAATCATTAAGCAAAAATACACAAATGTATCTCTTTCCACCAATCTGTTGCATTGAAAAATGATCATTGACAGAGGAAGAGGAATAGCAACGGGGAAAGAGACAGAGAGAGATACGCATACAGGCTAGAGTTGTTGTATTGCAATTGAAACCAGAAGGTCATAAAGTTTTGATAGTTCCAGTATTTACTATCACCTTAAATCATGTACAACTACAGCAAACTTTTCCATAATAAGTTTTTATGCATGCACGATGCTGTGGAGAGCATTGCCACTTCACCCGTTTTATGCTTATGAGCTTGAGGCTATTCACAGGCATCTAAATCATATTTCACCAGAGGAAAATTGCACCTCGTGGAGAGAAACAAAGCTAGAACAAGCCATACAGAGGATATCGTACAGGGCACTGACCGGGACACCTTGATGCACGATGGGTAAAGTTAAGCAAAAAATTGAATTGCTTACCAAGCACACCAAGCCGATAGTTTACGGTTATGACGATGACGTTGCCGTAACTGGCCAAGATGCTCCCATCAAACATATTTCCTGTTCCTTCCATGTATGATCCTCCGTGAATGAAAACCATCACCGGTTTGGGGCTCCCGCTTTCACGAATGTCTGGAAAAAGGAGGATAGAAACGATTGAATGACAATTTACTGTAGACAGCTGGAAATGCATTCAGAGCTGAGGGCTCCCATTTAGCTCAAATTGGCCACATTGGCTTTATTTTTGAGACTTGATCAATTTTAGAAATGAGCTCATTAATTTCCTAGGCAATATGAATGTCATGTTCCTGGTGATCGAAAAAAATCACTTTTTTTTCTTTTCTTGGAGGGCCTGCCAGCAATAAAATTCATTTTAGTAATGCTTTGAATTAACTAAAGACTTGAACTAAGAAAGAAAGAAGGCGGGCAAACGTAAAGTTTGGGGACCTTGTCTGCGCTCTCCGGAAATAGGACCCGCCTGCCGTTTCACCTCATCTTCTCAGATCTCATTTTTCTTTTAGCAATGGAAATTGCACACTTTTTAAATTTTCATACATGGCTTAGGCAAAGTAATCCACTTTGGGCAAATTGTCTCTGTCCGAGAGGGAGGTATTTTCAAAACACAAATGCGATGCAGATGATAACTTTCGTCTTGCTTGAGGGAGAGTGCCATTTCATCATGGTTGCAAAGCCTTCACATAAATCTCGGTTATTTTATTGGGCGTGCAGGGACCTGCTTCCGGGAGGTCTCGTAACAAGCAAAAAAGGCAAATGAAAAAAGCAATCATTTTCCAAAACAATTTTCTTAAGGCCCCTAAACAAGACCACCTCTTGCCAAATGTGCACACAACAGTTCTTTTTTATCAGTCTATGTAATTTCTCATTTCTCTTCTTGTCTCAGTTAACTCGTTTCTTCTTGTAAAATGCTCAAAGTGAGATATTTCTTCTGTATCAGGCGATTCTCGCCTAGTCTCACGCCTTCTCCTCCCATCTCACCCCTTCTCTGTGTCTCTTTTCCTCTTGCAAAAACTTCATGTCTCTTTATTTTCTCATCTCATCTTATCTCATCTCATTTTCTCACCTGTCCCGAGTCATTCTTCATCATCAGGCAGTCATTTCTCGTCTTGTCTCCACTCATGTCCTCTCACCTCGTCCTGTCCAATCTCTTCTGTTCTTCTCTTTCCAAGGTGAAAAAGTCCAGAGTGACTCTCACATCACCTTTTTCCGTCCTGCCCCGTTTCAAGTTTTCATCTTGAAAAGTGGCATTTGCGCAATGTCTCATTTCGTCTCATCTTATGCCCCACCTGCCCCGTTTCATCTCTTCTTACCAAATGCTTGGAGAACAGTGTTGCTCTTATTCAGGTGACCAAATGTCTTTTTCATTCCATCTCCTCTCTTCTCATCTCACCTTCCCATTGCTTCTCCTCTTTATCAGATATGTAATGTCTCATCTTCTCTCTTTTCGTCTCACCTTGCATCTTTTTAGAAATGCTAAAAGTGAGGTTTTCCCACAGAAGTCTTTGTCTCATCTCGTCTCATTGGGTCCCATCCTGTACCATCTCTTCTGTTTTCCTCAGATATCAAATTTGGACTCAACGTTGGTTCTTCTCTTCTTCGCCATATAATGTCTCTTCTCCTTTCTTATCGTATCATGTCTCACCATTTCCTGTTATGTATGTCTTGTGACTTTTATGAAAGAGTGTTTTATTATGCTTTCATCATTCAAAAATCTCTCAAGATATTCTTTTTCTTTTTAAATTAAGCATTAATTAGGTTTTTAACATCTGATTTAAATACTTAAATACAAATTTATTTTGATATTGAACTGAATGACCCATGAGCCATAGAAGAATGTAAACTAGGCCAGCGAGTCTGTCGGTGTCCAGCAGGAGGAAAAGACAGGAAGTGATTCCTCAGAGAAATGAATACTCCATTGATCCCAGTCTTCATTCAGACTGACAGAAATACTCTTCATCAGCAGGCCAGGGTTCACGTGTATATGCGCACACCAGCTATTTTGTGTTTTCCTCAGTCTCGTATAAATGTCATATGTCAAATGTCAACAGTAAGTGCAGTGTGCTATGTCCTTCTACAAAACGTCACTCCTAAATGTTTTTCTGTCACTGTTGAAATGTGACCAACTATGTTGAGTTGCAAACACTAAGCGTTAGCGATTTGTGAACGGAAAGGTCTCTCGAGTTAAGAGTTAAAGGTGCACTATGTAGTATTTTTGCAGTAATATTTCCAAAAACCGCTAGGCCAGTGTTATATATTTTGTTAAGTTGAGTTCTTACAATATCCGAAATGTTTCCAATTATTTGTAAATTGCGCTATTTTAACCAAGGAGACATCTGAGGGACTTGCTTGTCAGTTGTGTCATATTTGCGTTAACCTCGGTTTCCGGTTTTATTTGGCAGAAACGCTTTACTCTTAGCAGTGTGAACAAGTGTCACAGCAGCCGCCGAGCGAATGCAAAGAGTAACGTCCTAACATCATTTTAAACACACTTAAATGTATCTAATATGAAAAACAGAGCTACGTTACCTCATACTCATAACCGGAAAAGCGGAAATGGCGCCCGGACGTCATAATAGAAGTCCTGCTCGAGGCATGTGTTTGCGTAACAATTGCTCCAGCGGCCTTGCTCAGCTCCACAACAATCGGTCCTGCTCTTCTTCACACTACAGTAACGGTAATAACCGCATCCATGAACATGATTTCTGCCCGAGTCCTATTTTTCACCGGCTGTGAGGTGAGCCACATGTCCTAAGATTCTGAGCTCAAGCTTGGCGTCATCAAACTGCCCCTTTGTTTATAGTCGCCCTCTAGCAGACGGAAAAATTACATAGTGCAGCTTTAAGGTATTTTTTTTTTAAGATTGTTGCCCATACAATGCATGTAAAAGAGGTCCAATGTGGTTTTGAATGGACAAAAACGGTTAAAACATTGTTCAAATGATGTGTTCTACAGAAAAGAGAGTCATATGAGTTTGGGATGACGATTTTTGTCAAACTATAAAAGCTGGTTAATTAAAATTTAAGGTGATCAGTGTAAGACTTTTACTTTTGCAAATCCCATTTCTTCGGGTTTTCGATCTGGCGAAATCTAAGACCAAATACCTGCATTGTCTTTTGGGCCTTTTGCTACCGATTGCTTAGAAAAAGTCAATAAACGTTGTACGCTTCATACTAAAGCACCAGATTAATGAACGTGTCAAAAGTGGCTATTGATTTTGGTGATAGTTTGCTTTAGTAAATCTCCAGCAAATAGTCATATCTGGAGAATCTCTTGGCATTTGAAGATGTTATATGATTGATGATCCTGGGATATGGCCTGTATGCAGCTTTATATCAAAAACAAAAATGTAAACTAATTAGAATGGATATTAATATCGGTGAGTGGGCCACTGATGTGATCAAGCCAATTACTGGATCTATGGAATAAAATCAGAGGAGCAGGTTGGCGAGAACTGTCGCCGATGCCACTGCAGCTGGTATAAGCAGTGTGCAGTAATAAGCTAGCACTATGTCTACATAATTAATGTGCGTTCTGTGTCTCCTCTCAGCCCTATCAGCTACAGCTGTCTGAAAGCCAAAACGGCGGCCCTTTTCCACTTAGCAAAAAGCATGCGCAGATAGGCCTCAGGAATTCGAATAAACGCCTTTACTTATGTTTAGCTCATTTGGGTACATCTGAGCATGAATTCACTCGTACGTTCGATTGAAAAGAGAAATGTGGTAGTGTAAATCAAGCTGTTTCTAAGTATGTCAGGAGTAAAGATTTAGTTGTAACTACTGTCTGATTCGGGGATCTTCAAATTCAGTTTGCTTTAACCGCCACCTGATTTTCAAAAAGCTAAGAAGTTTGCCAGACTTTGGCAGTTTACGGTGACCTTGGTGTGTTCTGATTGTCTAGCTATCACCAGAGCAAGCTCAATATTTTAAGATTGAACATTGGTCTGGGGAGTCTATGTATTTTCATGATCAGCAAGCATAATTCTGTACGCAATTGGATAGTCCTTCAGTCAATCTGACCACAAGAGGCGCGATCAACGGGCATCGATCCATCACTTCATCGTGTTAAACCCGCCAATAGCGCGCCAGGTGGATAAGCCAGTCTGTAATCGGTTCCTGCAAAAGTGTAACAGAAGCATTAGAAATTAATGTACAGGTTTCCAGACTGAGCTGCGGGGCGAAATCAAATCGCCGGCAGATCAGGCTGGGTTTATCTAGTCTAGTGTTTGTTCACTGGCTTTGTGTTTCTCTATTTAAAGTCCCTTTATTAAAAGTTTGAATTCTGTTACACAAGTGAAGTGGGGAGAGCGGGGCACAAAGTAGGGACACAAAGTAACACTTTTTGACTTTCTCTGTTTAAGTAAATTCACTGGGTTTGAGAGTATTTATTTTTTCTCACATTAATTAAATTCTAGTAAAATTATGTGGTTTTGTTTCATTAGTACAGTGTATACTTTTGTCTTGATTTACCCCTAAAGAATGGAAGTGAAATGTGACAACATGCCTTATAGGTAGGACACGTTGTAATGTGAGGGGCACATGGCAACCAGGGTTGCCAGGTTGAAGAAAAAAAACACCCTAATTGTAACTCAAAACTAGCCCAAAACAAGCCCAATCGCATTTGGGGGGGGGGGGGGGGGTGTCCCTGGTAAAAATTAAAAAAATAAAAAAATAAATAAGTGTTCATTATATGTTTTTTGGGTTCCCTGCTAAAATAAGCATTTCCTGGGCTAAATATCACATGATTGGGGTCACTTCAACCCACAGACATGAAAAACCCACAGCAAGTGTTAAATTAGCCCAATTCTGCTGGGAAAACGCGGACTTGGCAACACTGCTTGCAACAAGGCCATATGACAGCTTAAAATGTTATCTGATATAATCAAATATGAAAAGACAATATGAAATATGGAAATAATTCACTATTTCCAAATAAAATAATGGGATTTTTTTTAAAAATATTTAAAACAAATAATAATCATTTTTGAGTTTGACAAAAAAATAAACAGAACACACAGCAAAACACCTCTAATACAGCATTGTTTAAAACATAGTAATTAATAACTTCAGAACATTGACATTTTGTCTTTATTCACCTTTTTCTCATGGTTTCTTGATAGAATTCCTAAAAGTATAGAATATAATAGCGTAGTTCTAATAGGGGTTCTAACTACTGAAACTAACGACACCACTGACATTTTACGTACTAGCGTAGCTACAGCTACATGTTTTATGTTAGCGTGATGGTAGTCCAAGACTTTTCAAAAGTGTAGGTTTCTGGACACAAGTATTGTCATAAAGCTAGCGCAAGCTAACACAACAAAAATAAAAGATTTATCACAACAACAAACTGCTAAATCACTACTTTTAAATGTCGTGTTGTATTGTGGAAGGGGCAGAGGTAACAAGTATTGTAGTAAACAAGCTAACGCAAGCTAAGATAACAAAATGAAAGATTTAGCACAACAAACTGCTAAATCACTACTTTTAATGTCACGTTGAAATGGGCCGTGGTAACAATCAAACTGTCACATTTGTAGCATTCAAAAGCGATTTATTGATTCAGGTCTTAGCAAAATATAAAGTTAGCGAGTTTAGCTGCAGTTCATCGCTGTTATATAGCCTACTGTATATTATATAAAGCGTTACTTTGTGCCCCGCTCTCTCTTAAATTACTGAAAATAGCGATGCCACTAACATTTTACTTACTAGCGTAGCCACAGCTACATGTTTCATGTTAGCATGAAGGTAGTCCAAGACTTTTCAAAACAGTGTAGGTTTCTGGAAACAAATATTGTCGTAAACAAGCTAGCGCAAGCTAACACAACAAAATGAAAGATTTATCACAACAACATGCTAAATTACTACTTTTAAATGTTGTGTTGTATTGTGGAATGTATTGTTGTAAACAAGCTAATGCAAGCTAAGACTACAAAATTTAAGATTTAGCACAACAAACTGCTAAATCACTACTTTTAATGTCATGTATTGTGGAACGGGTCGTGGTAAAAATCAAACTGTTACATTTGTAGCATTCAAAAGCGATTCATTGATTCAGGTCTTGGCAAAATATTAAGTTAGCGAGTTTAGCTGCAATTCATGATTGTGTTTAACTATTTTATATAGCCTAGTGTAAATTACATAACGCTTGTCATAATTGTTTGTTTTATTTAGAGTAAATCTGCTCAATTATCTGTTCAAGTTCAATGGTGTGACTCTGTTCATTCATTAAAAAAGTAGCTTCATGTAGTCCTCTCTTTTTTTAGTAGGTATCTCCATTGAGTATGCTTCAAAACACAGATTTCTACTGTACAGATACGAATGTAACTTTACATACACCAAGGGAGGTTCAGGCTGAGAGTCTGCAAAATTAGCAATCTGAGCAGGTCCTCGCAAAGAAGAATTTGGAGCATTGTTGTAACCATCAAAGGAACTGTCGATCACTGGAGACGTCTTAATAGATGCACACTTGCAGTCTTTGGGAAGCTCTTGACTTTGGGAGGACTTTGCCATTGTAGCTTGATGTACAGCATTCTCCGATCTCAAGAGACACCTGATGGGTGGCCGTGAGTGTCCTGAAAGTGATTCAGACCAGGCCTCCGAAGACACCAAGTCCGAGGCTGATGCCGGCGTTGAGTGTTTTCCCAATATATCGCCGGGCATGCTTAAGAGGATTATTCAGTCGGTTTTCAAGAGCGTTCATGTGAGATACTCTGCGGGTTTCTCACTGTATATTTGTGTTGCTGTAATCTTTTGATGTGCAGATCAAAGCGAGCAGGCTCTTTCCTGGTTTTAGCCTGCTCTAATTGGTTCTTATTTCATTTGATTATACAGGAGACAGTCTTCACTGTGCTTCTGTTCTGACATGAACACGACAGGGAATGCTTTTATCACATACAGTCACTCAGGGATTATTATCATTAGATTTTGTACCTCTTTTACAGTCTAAAGCCCAGGCATTTAATCGATGTGTTAATTTGTTGTGCATCTCTATAGATTTTTACACGACCACTAAACATTGGGCAATTAAAAGTCATCTCAGCGGCTGGACAGTAATGACTATTGATGCACAGTCTGATGGAAATGCAGACATGGCATTTCGGATTCCAGGAACATACAATGTTGCGTAGGAAATTTTTGTAGGGGACTTCCGGTTGATTTTCGGAAGATTGCCTCAGAATATTTTTTTAAAGGCAGAAGAGTTGGAAAAATCATGCAAAAAAAGTGTTAAGAATTAATATTAGGATTATTAGGTTTTTTTTGTTTGTTTGCTTGGTTTTGGTTTGTTTAAGTGAGATGCAACATATAAAATTAAAAGGAAATGATAATAAAAAATATTCAAGCAAGAACCTATGAAGGGTTATTAACAATTATGTGTATCTGGAATGACGGGAGACAGGTCACATCAAGCAAAAACGACAAAACACATCCAGCAAAAAACGAGCAAGAAAAAAATCTCCACTCTCAAAAAAGGACAAGAAATTTAAGAAAAACAAAGAAGAAAAAACCGGAGGGTTCCTTGTCATGCATATCAGTTTGGCATCAAAAAATACCTTCATCCTCAGCACCGTCATTATCAGCTAAATCATCATTCTGTTTCTTTGAAAGAGGACCTAGGATCAAGAATGGAAAAGATGGAGCAGAGAGAAAATACAAGAGCAAACAAGCCTTCAAAAAGTGCTTCAAAGACACAAAGAACTCGCATTGAAATCCTTGGTATTAAAAACGATACCGTATCTAACCCAAAAATAAAGAAAGGGAAGATCTAAGCTAAAAATCAAATGAAATAAACATTTTTAGAACAACAAAGGTGTAAGATAAAAATATATCTTGCCTACTTATCAAGAGGACAAGTGTTGTTTTTAACAGGGTTAACTACTTAATGCTGGCTTTTGACAGTCAACAATGTTTAAACATGTTTCCCTTTTTGCATAGAAATAATACACATCATTTTCCAAACACATACAGCCAATGCACTGCGTTGTTATTTTACACCTGATGTGAGCCGTGGGTCATAATCATTCATGACCAAGTTATGATCGGTATAATTAAAGGAAATATCCAACTGTAAAATTAATTTGACCGATGGTACCATGTTTGCAAGTACCATAGGATCTATAAATACATAAATGAGACAAGAGGACCATGAAGGAGCTAAATATCTACATGCTCACGTTTCCTTTTTAATCTGCAAACTAACACGAAGAAGCAGAGCAGAAATAAACAACGCAAAATAACAACGCAAGTCAGAGGCCGGTGAAGATAAATACTGTTTTCCGGCTTATTGTTTTCAGAAATATTGTTTCAGACAGTTCATGAAACACTCGCACACGCAGTCGTACAACAAACACGGATGAACTTGTGCATGCAGGAAGCGCATTGAAAATAAGCCAGCACCAAGCCAAAAGATTCAGTGCTCATGCAGGGGTGTGTACGGTGTGTGAGTGTGTGTGTGAGAGGGGGGGCAGGAGGATTGGGGGATGAAGCAGCTCTCTCAGCCAAAAGTCAATCTGTCCATTTAATCAGACAGCTGGGGCCAAAACTCATGACCCACACATTCTAATGGACCACACAGGGGAAGGGAGAGGGCCGTGCGCTGCATTGCGTCCATTTTATTTTGGTAAATCACTATGTTTTCTGGTCTGGGCTATGACCTTTGTAACTCCAGATATTGGTTGAAAATGACAGCTGCTGTTTTGAATAAAAAGCATTGTTAATATTTGGGACTCTTCCACTCAGATTGTCTCTGGAAAAAATAAACACTGTGAATTTGCATACAACAGTGGATACACACAAGAGATAAATATTCAGTCCAACCTGTGTTACACTAAAAGAAAAAGGAAAAAAAAATAGTGAGGAGAAAAAGTGAAACATTTGATTAGATTAAAAAGTACATTCAATACCATCATAATTAGCAAAAAAAAAAAAAAAAATGTGAATTCAAAACATTGTGCCACTCAAAGATAAATCAAATATATCAAATATACTTGTCAGGTTGGGGCAAGTTGTCACATGTTTTAAATATGATATATCTATTCAGTGGAATATTTGTTGGACAAAAAACAAAAGTTTTATGCTTTTTGCTTTACATTTGATATGGTTTTAATGGCCAGAATTCATTGTGACAACTTACCCCGTGTGTCCAAATATATATATATATATGCATTCAAATGAACCTTTAGAAGTAGATGTAATAATAATAATAATAATAATAATAATAATAATAATAATAATAATAATAATAATAATAATAATTATTATTATTATTATTATTATTATTATTATTATTATTATATATTTTCACTGAAGTGGAAAAAAATAGAATTAAATATATATTTTTAAGTTGTTTCTTTGAAAGACAATGGGGTCATTTTAAGAGATTGTATCACCATAAGCAGCCCTTCAAAATAAATACATATTTAATAAATAGCACAATTATAGACCAAGAATTGACTAAAGCCTTGTCCGACAACACAACTAGCACAAATAAGCTTTCACAATAACACCAACTATAATGAAAATGACCTCAATATCCCTGTCTTGCAGCTTCATAGTTCTGCAGCTTATTACAGAGAACGATTTTTATCAGTAGATAATTGCTTTGAGAGCGGTCTTCATTATATAGGTGGAGAATTCGAGCGCCGCCCAGACTCTAGCTGACTTGAGGGCCAGGGGTGAATGGAGCAAGCAGACAGGCAATGGCAGAGATCAGGCCTGACCGAGGCCTGGCTTAGAGTTAATCTCTCCATCAGTACGAAACATGTTTCGCGAAGAATGACTTTCTCTAAATCTCAAAAAGCTACTTTGGAAACTTAGTGTTTACATCAGATGGGCAAAAGCTGTCAAAATAAGACAATAGAGGGTATGTCGTCACCGTCGGCCAGAGTCGCTGCGGCTACGAGTGGCAAAAAGACTGAGTGGCAACATTAGTTTTCAACGTGAATGCTGCAATAAACAAAACACACCTAAAACGGAAAGAGCTTTGAGATTGACTGTACAAGCAGATTTGAAAGAAATCTGAGGTTTATTTTTTAAAGAATGCTGAAAGCAACAGAAAAAAGAAGCAAATGCATCGCCCCAGTTCACAGAAACAACTGGACTCAGCGAAACGTGGCTTTGCAGTTATGATTTTGTGTCAATATGTTGAATTTTGGAAAAAAGGGAAAAAATACTATGGTAGTAAATGGTTGCTCTATCTTCTTTGTTACAAACATTCTTTAAAATATCTTATTTTGTGTCCCTTGAAGAAAGAAACTCATACAGGTTTGGAACAACTTGAGGGTGAGCAAATGATGAAAGATTTTTTTTTCTTTTTTTTTTCTGCTCATTTGGTAAAATCATTGTAAATTGTATTGTTGTATATTGTATTGGAAACTCGTCATCAATTAAATATTTATTATTGTATATTCTGCTTTATTTGATTTAAAATAAACACTTTCAAAAACGACAAGTTTTCGGACTAATACATTCATTTAAAAAGGTTTTGAACAACTTGAGGGGGAGCAAGTTTAAAGAGATAGTTCACCCCAGAAAATGAAAATTCTTTTATCATTTACTCGCCTTCATGTTGTTCCAAACCTGTATGAGTTTCTTTGTTCTGCTGAACAGAAAAGATGATATTGTGAAGAATGTTTGTAACCAAGCAGATCATTGACTACCATAGTATTTCCCCCTACTATTGTAGTCAATGGTTCCTCTCTCTGCTTGGTTACAAACATTCTTCACAATATTTTCTTTTCTGTTCAGCAGAACAAAGAAACTCATACAGGTTTGGAACAACATGAAGGCGAGTAAATGATAAAAGAATTTTCATTTTCTGGGAGAACTATCCCTTTAAGGGACCAAAAACAGTTACAAGCAAAGGTTTGGGGCTTTGGCTACTCATAAAGTCGAATTTGTGCATTATGTATTTTGGACCAAATACATTTCTTTCTTTTTTTTTGATAGGAGAGAGTCCATTTTATTTTGGTGAATCTCTACATTTTCTGGTCTGGGCCAAGACCTTTGTAACTAAGATATTGGTTAAATGACAGCTTGTTAATATTGTTAATTGTTAATATAAAAAGCATTGTTAATATTTAGGGCTCTTCCACACAAAAAGCAAACAGTATTTAAAAAACATGTGAAATATACGGTGGATAAACACAAATATATTAAGTCCAATGAATCAGCTCGCCTGACTAATAAAAAAAGTTACAATGTGAACTTAGTGTTTCAATCAGACAGCTAAAAGCTGTCAAAATAAGACTCCATAATAACATTTTTGGACTTTAGTTCTCCTACATAAAATTAATTTCCGAAATGTAAAAGCGGAGTGTTTGTGGGATATCAATAAAGCAACAGTCCACGTTTATGCAATTATGTTTTTGAAATGAAGGTTTAAAAGCAAAGTTTTCGGCCAAATGGCTTCATTTTTTTAAACGCAATAAACACACCGTGTAAAAGCCCTTCTCGTTCTGTAATAACAGGATGTCTGTATTTATATCTCATCAAATCAATCCATTATCAGCCAAGCTTTTATTTCAACCGAATCGTGTATCTGTTCTCTTGAAGCCTGGAAATGTTGAAGCAGAGAGGGCATTTATTCCCTTCCACAGCTTGTCACTTCATCCCTGAGAGGGGTTATGGCCCCCTCTGGAACCCTCGGTGTGACCTCTACAGCTGGGTTCACCTCAGTCTCTTTCGTTCTCTTTTTTTTCTTTCTCTTTCCACCAAGTTCCAGTCTGTTGATCAAAGGCAGCAGGGTTTGCTGCAATCCCGCTGCGTGGCCACGGCTTCTGCAAGCCGACCGAGTGTCCACTAGGAAGCGTCACGCACACAGACAGACTCCACAATCACGCGCTCTTTCCCTGTCATAACACGCAAGATTGATTTATCATCGTTCAACTGGCTCTGACTCGCCGGCTCTGCCTACAAAAGCATTTCCATATCCGTCCTTACACTCGCATCGATTGGTATTCACCTCTGACTGATAAACTGCTACTTCATGCCCGGACACTGTTTAATGCAGTGCTCCGGTAGGATACACCCGACTGCCGGGACTCCGGGATGCTGACTGAGTAATCGATGCTCAGAGGTGGACTGAGTTGAGATTGAGCCCATTGACATCAGCGCGCATTTGTCAAGAAGCCCCTCTCAGGCTCTCCGTCGAGCTTCTACGCTCATTAAGGAGGCATATGGAGTCATCAGTATCTGACGAGACGGTCTCGATGTCGATTCCAGTGTAAACGTTACCGGAGAGGATGGCTAAAGAGCATATTAGCATCATGAGCATTGACTGTGCCCTGCATGGTAGAACGCAATAAGCGCTGATGAGTGTAATCACACACTCAGTTGAGATCTTAGTATGATGTATGTATGCTTTGCTGGGAATACATTTAACTCGATGAGCCTGGGTAGTTTAATCACTGAAGGGCCTGGGAAAGACAAGAGGCATTTCTCAATACCAAGTACGCAAAGTTCAGACTTGCCAAGTTCGGCTCAGTAGAACGATTTCCCGAGGACGGGAGGACATAAGTCTGCAAATGGTACAGCATCGAACTTGATAGAGTCACTCACTCGCTCTGCTTTCTCCAGTTAACTCTGTTTGTATATTTAGGCTACAATAAAACTAACCATTTAAAAAGATCTTAGGCATATTAATAGTCACAGAAATGTGGTTCAGGCAATATGTACTTTGACTATCTTCACTGCACGTGTATATATTTATATGAGGTATTAAACACAACACTGCCTATTTTTGTTTATGTTTAAAAATATGAAACATAATAATTAGTGTTGTCAAATTGATTAATCACGATCAATTGCATCCAGAAATAAAAGTTTGTTTACATAATATGTGTGTACTTTTTATAATTATTATGTATATTTGAACACACACGCATGAATATATTTCATAAATATTTTTTTCTTAAATATATACATGAATGTGTATATTCAAATATACATAATTATACACATTCAACATACATATTATGTTGATACAATCTTATTTTGGATATGTTTAATTGCAATTAATCGCTTTGACAGCAGCAACATTACATTAATATGTACCCAGACAATCTTTACTGTAATACAATGAAATATGACATAAAACACAACCTTGTCTTTTTGACTTTAAAACCCCCCCCTCTTATATCACCTAAATGTTTGCTTGCTCTTTGTATTTGTGTTTTTACAATGGGGTCATTACTTGCTCAAGAGTTCATACAACACAAGGAAGCTAAATTTGAATCTTTGAAAAAAACTACTAGACTGACACACAAAAAAAGTTTATCTTCATTTTATTTTATCTTGCTTTTTTTTACATTCAGGTACATAAATACTTAGGAAACTGAATAAAAGTAATCAATAAAAAAATGAAACTGCAATAACACTTAAATGTAAAATAACAGTCTTTAAGTCATATGTAAATGAACTACATAGGCTATTAATCTTGATTCCTTATAATTAAAGATTTTTTTTTTTTGTCAATTAAAGGTCCTGTTCTTCGCAATTCCATCTTTCAAACTTTAGTTAGTGTGAAATGTTGCTGTTAGAGCATAAATAATACCTGTAAAATTATAAAGCTCAAAGTTCAATGCCAAGCGAGATATTTTATTTAACAGAAGTTCCCTTTCAAAGCCTACAGCGAACGGCCGGTTTGCACTACAGCAGGAAGTGCAGGGATGTAATGACGTCACTAGAACCGTTTGTTGACTAACCCTCCGCCCATGAACACGCGTGGTCATTGGGCGTGGTCTTGTTGCTCTCCCACGTGGAGAAGAGCGCGCATTCAGCGCTTGCATCTCCCCGTTACGGTAAGAGGCGGGACCTTTCCGGGCAAAGTGCGCTAAGCTGCTGTCCAATCACAACACCGGAAGCGCTGGCCCAATCAGAACTCGTTACGTATTTCTGAAGAAGGGACTTCATAGAACAAGGAAATCATCAGGCCGTTTTTAGGACAGAGGAAACCGCGGTGTACAGATAAGTCAATTGTGTGAAAAATACTGTGTTTTTTTACACGCGAAACATGAACTCATGTTATATTGCACACGGTAAACATAATCAAAGCTTCGGAAACACACGAAGAATGGGACCTTTAATATCAGACTTATTATCCTGCTGTCACTTTAAGAGCTAGTGCACGAATCCATTATTGTTTAACACGCGTTTATGTTAATTTAAGACATAACTGACTGTGTTTATGAGGAAACTCACGAAGACCGGAATTTTGACATCACTATGTGTTTTTTGACAATTAAAGCGCTATAATCCAGGAAAGAGAACTCAGTTGTGTTACACGCGAGCTGTTTGTGATGCGGCTTTACTGTGTGTATGTGTCCCCTTCTCCTAATAACAGAAAATACAGAAAGACAATCAAACTATTTTCTTCATGTTTAAGTGGAGATGAATCTCATAAAAACATGTTATATAACATGTCACCATAGAAACAATCAGACAAAAAAGATATATCTGCATTTTTACATGCATTACGTTTCTTTATTTTCACATTTCACTTGTAACTTTTTCCCTAGATTTATTTATAATTATTTTGTATGCAATATTTCAATGATTATTGAACATCTCTGCACCAAATTCTCTGAAATGTTTAACAAAAAAGGGTTACACTTTATTTTAAAGTGATGTAGTAATCATCGTAATCGCAGTAATCGTAGTAAACGTAGTAACAATTAATATTAATGAACTACATGTACTTAATATAGGGTTACGTTTAGGTTTAGTTACTTGTAATTATGCATCATGTTCTGTTATTATACTATGGTAAATACATGTAGCAACGTGTAATATATATAAAAAGTTTATTAATGTGTATTTTTGTAATTCTCTTTTTTAAATGGTAAATTTATTTGGATTCTCAATGCAGTTATTCAAATCAGCCTAAAAGGAATACTAACTTAAATAAACACTTATATCCTATATTATTTATGTAATACTGTACATTACATATATGTATAACCTGATATGCTTTATTACAATACTTTTCAAGTATATTAGTTAAAAATTGTATTTTATTTAGATAAATAAAAATGGGGAAATATGCTTGTATTGCAAAAAAAAAAAAAAAAAAAAAAAGTCAAAACTCACTCCTTACTTTGGCAATGTCCCTTAAAAAATAGTATGACGTATACTTTGTTTTGTGAGATTCCCTCAGGAATGTGTGAAATGAAAGTCTCTCCACTGAAACTGTCCACAGACACAAACACCTTAAAAACTAGAGTAAAGAAACATATACTCTACACACTGGACAAGCTGCTCTGGTTTACTGTGCTTCAATGAATTGTTCTTACAATGGTTTTGGCGGTTCTTGCTAATGATGTCATGAAACACACGGCTTTAATGTCTTTGTCTCTCATCTGTTTTCCTACAGTACAGACTGAGGACAGAGCAGGCTGAGGACTCTCTCAAAGGAAAACATCCTCTAGCCACACTTGGGGATGTATACCAGGGCACAAAGAGATACGAGTGCTTTCCCCGATCCCTGCCTAGTACAAGGATTCTCGCAAATCCCGGCTAAACAAGCCCCAGGCTAGAAAACATGCATCATGTAGCTAAAAGCTTCAGCAGCCGCTCCCATATACTTGAGAGAGGGAGAGAGCGAGAGTGTGTGTGAGAGAGGGAAAGATCAGTTGGTCAGAGGATGTTAGACACTGATCACAATTAGGGAAGTTGTGGTGTACCACAACATTTTTTGAAAAGATTTATTACTATAATCTTAGCATTATCTAACTTTAAATAATCCTTAGATGGTGTGACCTGTTGCACTAATTACAAAATCTGTATATATTTTCTCATTTTATTTTTAGCTTTAAAAATTAACTTTCATTAACTTTTTCTCAAGACTGGTCAAGACTTCGATTATAGGGACATCACTAAATTGCCGGTGCATTGTCTGATTTATTTGTTAACATTAATAATGTGATTGGACATAAAATGTCCTGTTTTCAATGCAATCAATTGCTAAATTCTAATTTGATTTATTTGTTACTGTTGTGCCAGGTCAGAAACGAATAGGGGATTGTCAAAAATTTTACCAAAAATAGAGATGGACACAAAATTCAAGATAGGATTGCAAAATAGTACTTGATCTCTTGTTTATATATATATTCATATATGTTCAATTTCTCATTAATGCGATAATCTAATCAATCAGTCACATGATTCAAGCTGATAGAAGAGCAACTTTGACTGAAATAACCACTCATTACAACCGAGGTATGCAGCAAAGCATTTGTGAAGCCACAACACGCACAACCTTGGGGCGGATGGGCTACAACAGCAGATGACCCCAACCGGTACCACTCATCTCCACTACAAATAGGAAAAAGAGGCTACAATATGCACGAGCTCACCAAAATTGGACAGCTGAAGATTGGAAAAATATTGCCTGGTCTGATGAGTCTCGATTTCTGTTGAGACATTCAGATGATAGAGTCATAATTTGACGTAAACAGAATGACAACATGGATCCATCATGCTTTGTTACCACTGTGCAGGCTGGTGGTGGTGGTGTAATGGTGTGGGGGATGTTTTCTTGGCACACTTTAGGCCCCTTAGTGTAAATTGGGCATTGTTTAAATGCCACGTCCTACCTGAGCATTGTTTCTGACCATGTCCATCACTTTATGACCACCATATACCCATCCTCTGATGGCTACTTCCAGCAGGATAATGCACAATGTCACAAAGTTTGAATCATTTCAAATTGGTTTCTTGAACATGACAATGAGTTCACTGTACTAAAATGGCCCAAACAGTCACCAGATCTCAACCCAATAGAGCATCTGTGAGATGTGGTGGAACAGGAGCTTTGTGCCCTGGTTGTGCATCCCACAAATCTCCATCAACTGATTCATCCAATTTCTAAAGAATGCTTTCAGCACCTTGCTGAATCAATGCCACATAGAATTAAGTTTTGAATGCAAAAGGGTTCTATAATCATCAAAATTAAAAAAAAGAAACATTTGAAATATATCACTCTGTCTTTAATGAATAAATATAATATACAAGTTTCGTTTTTTGAATGGAATTAGTGAAATAAATCAACTTTTTGTTGATATTCTAATTATATGATATAACATCACAGGAGTAAGAGAGCTGTTTTCACAAATATAAGCATAAATGCAAACTTCATATAGATTTTATGGGGTGCATAAATATATATCACAATACAAAATGAGTCCCACTTTATATAAGGTGGCCTTAACTACTATGTACTTACATCAAAAAATAAGTACAATGTACTTACTGTGTTCATATTGTATTGCAAAACATTTTGCTGATATTGAGGTGGTACGGGTAGAGTTAAGGACAGGTGTGGTGGGATGGGTAAGTTTAAGGGTAAAGTTAGGGACAGGTGTGGTGGGATGGGTAAGTTTAAGGGTAAAGTTAGAGACAGGTGTGGTGGGATGGGTAAGTTTAAGGGTAAAGTTAGGGACAGGTGTGATGGTATGAGTAAGTTTAAGGGTAAAGTTAGGGACAGGTGTGGTGGGATGGGTAAGTTTAAGGGTAAAGTTAGAGACAGGTGTGATGGGATGGGTAAGTTTAAGGGTAGAGTTAGAGACAGGTGTGGTGGGATGGGTAAGTTTAAGGGTAAAGTTAGGGACAGGTGTGGTGGGATGGGTAAGTTTAAGGGTAAAGTTAGAGACAGGTGTGGTGGGATGGGTAAGTTTAAGGGTAAAGTTCAGTAGAGTTCAGTATCATGATATGTATTGAATCGTGCCATACCGTTACATACAAACGTTCAATAAACAAAATTTTATATTTAAAACATGAATCTCAACATTAATTATGCAATTGTAATTGTACCAATCAGATGCAACACATCTGCCATGCAAAGACAAAGTTTAGTGGTTTCATTTATCAGCTCTATATAGTGTCTTATTGTTCTTACTGTATTTATTGATTAAATAAGACATTTCTCAGACAGAAAATGTGGATGTGGATCAACTGAATTTGAAGAGTGCTGGACTTGGTCTCTCAGTTTAGGTGGTCTTGACTAGAATACTATTAAATGGAATGATTATAGGTAGGACCTAAAACTGATTTTAGGTAGTTTTGATTGTTATATAAATTATGTTGACAGAAAATTACAAGGTAACAAGGCTGCTCCAATCTCATACATAAAAAACTGAAAATCATGTAATAATTAGTTTGACTCCCTGAGGCTGATGATCATTGCTTTCCGCCATTAAAGCACCTCATTGACTAAAGGCTGAAAAAGAAAGAAAAGCTACAAGAATTAGAAGAACTAAGTTTCAAACCTTATTTTGTACTCAATCTGTAGAAAGTGCTAATAAAGACAAAAGTGAACAAACAAAGCAAATCTGCTACTAGCAATGTTGTGTGTCTACACTGTTTATTCACCCACCCATCTACACTGATGGCTTATATTGTTGCGTTAGCAGATGCGAAGCGGGTTCTTCTGTGAGGAATTATGTCTTGTTTTTTCTAGCAGGCGGTGTCTGGCATGCATGCGTCGACTTCCCATGTGGCGGCCGTGTCAAACAAGCATCCACCCCAGCCGCGCACCAATGCTGTTCTACATGACAGCTCCATGTTGACAGTTTTCACACTTCCCCCCATTTTTCCCTGTTTCTTTCACACTGTTTTCTAATTCAGCCAAAAGACAAGGAAAAGCAGCATCAAAGTTCAATCCGTTGTCAAAATATAATTCCAACCTTCAATAACGCCGCATCATGAATGATGCCTCCCACTCCGAAACAATGAAATGCATGGTAGGCGTATGACATTCCTGTTTACAAGAAGCCCTCGTGAACATTTGTTCCCTTCGACATGGCTGCCGATCTGTGAAGAGTTGCCACTTGGTCACAATGAGCTGAAACTACTGACGGAAATTTCAATATCCAGGCCGTGAGCGGGGGATGATTTTCTCAGAGAGCACCCGCTGAGAGCAGGGGGGAAAATCGCAGGGACCAAAATGTCACTGCGGCCTCAGATTGTGAGGTGCTGCTCATTAGAGAGGAAGAGTGGCAGGACTTAAATGCAGGTAACATTTGTGAGGAAAGATTTCATTAGGAGCTGTCAAAGTCATAACAGTCGAGATGACAAAGCTCGTAATGAGCCGGCTACCCGTCAGGGAGTAAAGAGGAGTCTACAGGACACGGGAGGACTCAGAACTTAGAAGCCACTTCCCTTTGAGGAAATGTAATGCACTTTTGGCTTTAGCTTGGTATTTTTAGATGAGTGTTGTTAAAATTAAATATAATCATAATCCCCATATAATATATATGCAAATATATAACTAACTTCATACTATGCCAATAAAGCCTTCCGTTGGGATGCTCAGGCAAAGCTTTTGCAAACAGGGATGAGTTGTTTTTGTAAGATGAAACCCAGAAAAGAGTTAGCATTTTAGCATTTGAATCGGTTTTTGGTTAACCCTTAAACACATACCCGGGGACTTCATTCACTACCTCTTCCTTATCCATTTTTTAAAAGTTAAGACATCAACCTTCTTAGTATTCCTCAATCAATTAATTATAAATAATAAAACAATAACACCATATAAAAGAAAGTTTTCTAATAAATGTTTTGTAAAAATGCTATAGGGTCGCTAATGACCCGAGATGTGTAATAGTGTAAGTATATATTTTTAATTGAATTAATGACCTCCATGTATGAAATAGCTCCAAACAAAAGATGCTTTATTTTATTCTTCTGTAATTGTTACTCTAATATCAGGAGAGTTTTTATATTATCGCTACAGGTAGAGATCTATCTGTGTTAGATATAGACCCGGGTCGCTCAAGACCCGAATATGTAATAATGATTGTTAAAACATTCATGCATCCAAAGGTTAAATATCCTATCTGAAAATAATACCCCCTTGTAATTTTGCCTTGAAAAGTGACTGAGTGGGACAAAGGTTATTGAGACATTAAAACGTCATCACACTAAACAGGTAACCTCATCAACTTACTAGTCCGCTTTCACAGCCACGCTGTGTCTATACACTCTTACAATCTATTCTACTCAAAATTTCAGGGGAAATGTTTTAACTAAAATCTTAAAGAGCTTTTTAAGCTTAATTGTGGTGACGTTAAAATCATACAACCGTTTATAGACTACGTTTAGCTTTTTACTTCCAATGATTGTATTTAGGTCTCAGAAATCATAAGCTGTGACAAACAAAACGTGTGAGAATCATAAACTTAGTCGGTCAGAGATCTTTTTTAATGCAATATTCCAAAAGTATATACGTACATAAGTAATACACTCCAAATATTCTAATATCCTTTTTTTCCCTGAGGAAACCAGGGTGGTCAACTTCCGGGTTGGCCTACTAAAATACGTCATCACGTTAGTGATCTATAGGGGTGATATATCATTGAGGTTAAAGATAGAGGCTGCAAAAGTTGCAGGTTAGAAACTGTCATTATTTTGTCCTTGATTGTGGCATTTATCCCCAGGTTGCTCCAAGGAGACTGCCCCTACATAACATTACGGGTGCAATTGGTAATGGCAGAGTCATGGTCCATGTGGTGATAAATATTTGCTCTGTTTCATAGGTGTATTTTCAAGGACAAGGCTGTTCCAAACACTAGGGTCCCTGTTTTAATGATCTGAATGCATGGTTTGAAGCGGAATGTGCAGGTGCACTTAGAATCCTCTTTTGCTAGTTTAACGACAGAAAAAATGGTCGGTGAACCAGGAGCATGGTCCAAAAGGGTTGAAGGGTCATCTCCCATTCCCTTAAAAAGCCAGATGAGATTGCATTTACATGACGGAATTTGCGAGTGGAAAGACTGAACGCTTCTGCAAAGAGTAATCCTTTTTTTTATGTTTGTGTACTGCTACACCCTATGACGTAATAAGTAGTAATAAGCAGAGTGTATGCGCCCTTTGAATAAAAAAAAAAACACCAACAAAAACCTGGTCTAAAGTCAATGGCACGGTCATTTTCAGTTGCCTCAAAATAGCAGTACGCAAAAGATGCGCCTGAACACACCTCATTTTCAGACCATCACAACATAACTTTCAACACTCTATAATGTATTTAGTATGATTATTTTAATGTAAAAAGTACTGTGTTACCCCATATACGCAATGAAAAGAGCAGAAGTGGACAACTGCAGCATGAGCGTAATAAAACCATTATTATGTTTTGCGCAATTCTCATTGGCATTTCACTCCCACGGTCTCACAGTGCATCCTGCTTCCTTCCCACGTAACGTTAATAACATTTTAATACATTCGCTCATTCATAAACAAGATTTCTGCCCGAGTCTGTCAGATTCCTTTCCATCGGCTGTGGAGGTGAAGATTCAAGACTACAACTCCCATGATTCCACACTCATTCAAACTGTATTGAATATGCAACCTCTAGCCGCGACACTTACATACTGTGCCTTTAAATAAATAAACGTCAATTCTAGTCGGCTCAATTTGAATCACTGATGTAATTTCCTTTACATAAGGTTTGGATTATCATTCATTCATTGTGATTAAAAACCATGTATTTTGCTGCGGTTCCCAATAAAAGTTGGAACTGAAACGATGGCCACTAAGGCTACGTGGAAAGGATTGTCTAAAGAGTCCATTGAAAATTACACTAAGAGTTTCAAACACTGGACTATGTCTTTCAGAAGAGAGAGGTGACTTTATAGAACTAGCCTCTGGGTGACTGACGGATATAAATTTGAAGAAAAAGGGGATAAAGTAATAAAATATAATCATACTGAATTAATTCATATCACCACATGTCCATTGAGTCAGAAAAAGTGACCTAGAGTCAACAGGGAAAGCGGAAAGGGGGAAAAGGTGGCACAATTTGATTAAGGGTATTCAGATGTACCCTTGACACACGCTCCAGAGGATTGTGGGTGAATAAAGAAAGCTTGAAGGCCTCTTCTACTGAAGAGCGGAACGTCACTGAAGTTATTATTCATTCTATGAGCGCACAAAGCAAGAATACTAACACTGTCATATTCAAAATTTTTATGACGCTCCTGTCACTGAGACGGTTTGAAGCCACTTTTTCACGGAAAAACAAATAATCTATTCCTACAGTAATACGTCAGTGTAACCAAACCACTACTATGCCAATAAACATCACAGAATCATTTATGACTGCATGGTCAAAGATCTCAACAGTGCTATATTATTGAATCCGATTTCAGTTGTCCTACTTCACCCGTTAATGGGAGATAATGCACAGTATGAAGACTTTTATCTTACAAATGGCATAGCTAACCTCTCCGGCAGCTGGTATGTGATATAGTGGAATTAATTGCATTCTTTTGCTGTCTGGATGTTAACAGCGGGAATCCGCCGGTGCATCATAGATGGTCATCTTCAGGTTTCACTTTCTTGCTTTCTTTCTTTGTCTCACACCTCATCAAGTCTCCTACTTTAGCTATCTTGCACTTTCTGTCTGGTAGGGGGCAAATGATTGCTGATTCGAAATAGTCTATGCTGCATTTCAGGCGGGAGAGATTTTCATGTTCAGAGGGAGAGGAGTATGATAGAAAAAGGGGTGCGAAGGAGAGGGAAAAACAAGATGTTTCATTCTGTTGGTCATTTTGTACCACCTTCAAGGGGTCATTCTAAAACACTAAGAGAAGAAAAAAGCTAAACATGGCTTAATGAATTGAAACAATAGCAGAGGAGAACCAAAATGTTCTCAAACATCACATTTGTACTAAGCACATTCTTTACCATCAAAGACCATTGTAACTTAAAGTTTCTTAACATACCATATTTTTTCTTAAACCTAATAAATATATGACCCGTTTGTGTAAATTACAACTTTGTTTCTTTGGTTGTAATATTGTTTATACTTTTTAAAGTAAAAGACCTTTAGAGTAACAGCTGATATTTATATACATTTTAAGCAAGTAGTATGTTATACTGTTTGAATACCCTATATATAGACATGCGCTGTTCTTACATGCGCATGAACTTTATTGACATCCCATTCTTAATCCGTAGGGTTTAATATAGAGTTGTTGACCCACCCTTTGCAGCTATAACAGCTTCAGCTCTTCTGGGAATGCTTTCTACGAGGTTTAGCAGTGTGTGTATGAGAATTTATGACCATTCTTCTAGAAGTGCATTTGTGAGGTCAGGCACTGATGTTGGACAGGAAGGCCTGGCTCGCAGTCTGCACTCTGATTCATCCCAAATGGACCTTGCTTTGTGCACTGATACACATTCATGTTGGAACAGGAAGGGGCCATCACCAAACTGTTCCCACAAATTTGGGAGCATGAAATTGTCCAAAATATCTCGGTATGCTGAAGCATTAAGAGTTCCTTTCACTGGAACTAAGGGGCCAAGCCCAACCCCTGAAAAACAATCCCACACCATAATCTCCCCTCTAAACGTTATACTTTGCACAATGGCAATTTCACAAATGGATTTAATGCACAGGTGGCAACCTATCACGGTACCACGTTTGAATCCAAAAAGCTCCTGAGTGCGACCCATGCTTTCACAAATGTTTGCAGAAACCTCTGAATAATTTTTTTTTTCTCTCTCTCCCTAAATATGTACTCCATATGTCATATGAAAAGTCTTTTAATCAACTATGATACTCAACAAAAATACATGAAAACTTTTGTGTTTAACTTTTATAACATCTATGATATAACTTAAACATAAAATACAAAACAAATGTTTTACCAAAGTCAGTCTCCAATATAACTGCACTAAATGAAACTTACCTGACGCACAAGTGTAACTAATCTTTTAAAACAGCTAATTATTGTGGAACACTCTAAAAATAGGCTAGCTTTCTCCCTATAAATACATCATGGCTGAGCATGTTGAAGATTAGCATCCAGGCAGTCAACTTATCAAGTGCTGCTACCATACAAAAGCATCTCCTCCATTGACTTCCTTTCTCTTTCCAGTCTCTTCTCTTTCTCTTGGATGATCTCCCAAAAAAGTAATCCAATTCATACACTCTACACAAAATCTGCTTCAGATAATTCAGATTCCGTAATGTTCCATAAGCCATATTGTATCCATGTAAATCCCTTTTGTTTATATACACATAACAGCAAATCCATGCATATGAATCCCTGTTTAAAAGAAGACACAATTTCACATGAATATATGTTTAGAGAGTGAACAATAATTGCATTATAATAAAACAAATACAACAAAACCAATACAATGCTAGCGAAGTCGCTACAGTATGTGCTTTAGCATCATATTGCTAACATCTGAACTTTAGGTATAATCTTCATTAGTTAACAACTATAAAAAATAATTTTTAAAGGGTTAGTTTACCCAAAAATGAACTTTATGCCATTAATGACTCACCCTAATGTCACTCCAAACCCATAAGACCTCTGTTAATCTTCAGAACACAGTTTAAGATATTTTATATTTAGTCCAACAGTGTATCTAAGTCAGTGTATGCGCACTATACTGTCCATGTCCAGAAAGGGAATAAAAACATCATCAAAGTATTCCATATGTGACATCAGTTAAGCATCGAAAATACATTTTGTTCCAAAAATAGCAAAAACTACGACTTTATTCAGCATCGTCTTCTCTTCCGCGTTTTTAAAAAATCCTCAAATAAAGATTCAAACGGTTATGAATCAGCGGATTGATTCATGATTTGGATCGCGTGTCAAACTGCTGAAATCACGTGATATTGGCTTTTAAATATATATATTTATTTATATATATATTTATATACATATAGCTAAAAAAAATAGTTTGATGTTGCTTTAAAAGACATTTAGGCCTACTACTAGGTCTGGGATCAGAATTGAAGAAAAAAGCTAGATCTTCCCAAAATGCCAATGCCAATTTAAAATGATTGTGCATTAATATCTGGTATGCATAACTGCAACCCAGTAATGCAAGCGCGCTTCAAACACAGACTAGCAGCAAAGTTTAAACTGTCAGTAGTTTCAGGCAAACTGGCCCCTGATCTCATTACCGCCATACACATGGCAGTTGACATCTTTTTAGTGAACAGTGATGTGGTCTATGTGTTAATAGGTTCAGAGAGCAGACAGAACATGAGCCAGACGGACAGTGTGGCTAAAAGAGCCTGGCACTGATGATTAATGCTAAGCTGGCACTATGGTGGGCCCTGCTTGTACCCAATAAAAAAAGAAGATGAAAACACAGGCCTTTAGAAAATGCTGGCGGAAGGTTTGATGCCTGAGGGATGTGGTTTTAGAGGGTGTTGAATGTGTGTGTATTTGTGAGGCTTGTTCAAAGAGGTTCCAGTGTAAGCGGGACAGCAAACGGGCTAATTTGCCACTGTATTATATTTCCCCATCATTTCAATTTCAAAGTGCTGCATTAGCGAGCAGCAGGGATGAAAGGAGTGAAGAGCATTCTTCGCGCCGAGGCCGCCATCAACATCCTTTAAGCCCGGCCCCTCATCAACCACAGCGTGTCAGCAGAATTATAGAGCGTCTCTCCGCACAAATGAACTCAAACGCCGCCCGCTACCATCCGCGTGCGCCCAGGGACGCCTTTGATACCAACCAGCAAATTACAAATTTTGTTTTTAATCAATAATTCATTTTCCAGCTCTTTTTGCGTGCATGGCTAACTCGCAAAGGGCCAGCGGATAAACTCGCCAGCAAAACACGTTACGTATTCAAATCCTTTCAAATGGAGTTTTCACGAATATGCAGCAATGAAAATATCCTATTTCTCAAGATCATTAAAATGTTGTTGTCCTAAGAGAAATAACGGGTAAAATATATTTCTTCCACCAATGAACTACGATAGTCAAAATAACCATGCTTTCAATTTTTTTAAAAAATTTCTCTGAACAAAGAATGTGTGAGTTCTCAGCATGCATTGCAGCATCAATGAATGTTTTTTTGTCATTTATTTGCGATGTTAAAGTGATAATTCACCCAAAAATTAAAATTTGATGTTTATCTGCTTACCCCCAGGACATCCAAGATGTAGGTGTGTTTGTTTCTTCAGTAGAACACAAATGAAGATTTTTAACTTCAACCATTGCCCGTATAATGTATGTCAATGGGGTATATTTCTTTGAGAGTCTCTATGAGAGTAAAAAACACAGACATATGAATCCATATTAAACCCTGTGGCTCGTGGCGACACATGGTTTCACATGACACATGGCGACACACTGGTTTCTGTGAGAAACAAAACAGTATTTGTGTTTTTTGTTTTTTTTTTACTTCATAGCAGACAAATCTCATCTAGTAATCCCAACACCATTACTTCCGGCGGAGTAGGTCAAAACCCGGTGCGATCATACAGTCCCTGACAAAAGTCTTGTCGCTTATCTATTTTCTAGAAATACCTGATATTAACCTGACTTTTAATTAATTCATTGGTGTTAAAAAATAGCTCATATGAAAAGCTAAAACCCTCCCAAATGATGTTTAATGCACTGAAATAAATAATTTTCACAGAAAAAATATTTATCATTTAATCAAGACAGAAAGGTCAAATTTTGGCAAGACAAAAGTTTTGTCGCCTATACAGAAATTGAACAAATTTACTGCAAATCTAAAAATATGTCAGCAAATTAAGTTGTGGTGCTGTGAGATCCAAATTTAATATCTTGTATGACTTCCATGAGCTTGAAGGACTGCATCCATGCGGTTTGGGAAGGATTCATACAATTTATTGATGAGGTCATCAGGAATAGCTAAGAAAGCAGTCTTGCATGCCTCCCAGAGTTCATCAATATTCTTTGGTTTCGTCTTCCATGCGTCCTCTTTCATCCTACCCCACAATGATGTTCATTTCTGGTGACTGGGCTGGCCAATCCTGGAGCATCTTGATCTTCTTCGCCTTGAGGAACTTTGATGTGGAGATGGAATTATGCTATGGAGCACCGTCCTGCTGCAGAATTTGGCCTCTTTTATGGTTGGGAATAAGAGGTAGCTAAGATTTCTTGGTATTTTAGACTATTGATGTTGCCTTCCACCGCAGATCTCTCGCACACCCCCATACTGGATGTAACCCCAGACCATGATTTTTCCGCCACCTAACTTCACTGATTTCTGGGTGAATCTCGGCTCCATTCGGGCACCAGTAGGTCTCCTGCAATATTTGCGGCGACTGTGGTGTAATTCAACAGAAGATTCATCTGAAAAATCCACCTTCTGCCACTTTTCCAGCATCCATCCTTTTAGCAGGCTGTGGGCCTTGGCAAATGCCACATGGTTTTTCAATTGTCTTTTGTTTAGTGCTGGCTTCTGGGCACTGATTCGACCATGGAGGCCATTTCGAGACAGAATCCGACAAACTGTTCTGGTTGACACAGGGACTTTAGGTGACCAGGTCTCGTGGAGCTCTGCTGCAGTGGAAAATGGGCTGGCCTTGGATTTTCAAGGCAAAAAACGGTCATATCGAGCTGTTGTCTTGCGGGGTCTGCCTGACCTGGGCTTGTCAAAAACGTCTCCAGTCTCTTCAAATCTTTTTTTTATCCTCTGTACTTGATGCTGAGACACATTGAAGGTGTCTGCCACATCAGCAGTGGATCTGGTCTTCAGCCTCTTGATAATCAAAACTTTAGTCTCAGGGTGAATCTTAGGCATGTTTGCAGAGGTCTAGTTGCAGTTGATGTGAAGGTCTAGTGTACTGGGGTTCTTTTTATACACACTTGAGACCTAATTGATCCATTATTAGTCACAGGTAAAGCTCATATGACAAGGTGACAACACTTATGTCTTTGCAAAAATTGACTCAATGGGCTTTACCAAGCTGTGAATATTAGAATACTTTTTGAAAGTTTAGTTTTTCACTGAAACATTATCACAAAAGCAGGTGGGATTAAAATGAGCCATTTCTTGTAAAAAAAATCTTGATTAGAAATATATTTCAGCGGCACTTTAGGTCAATTTGTACACAAGCGACAAGACTTTTGTCAGGGACTGTAGATATATATAGAATCCTTATTAGTGCCTGCGCGGATCAGTCGAATGAGGCATCTATTTACACATATCTATGATTGCGCCATTATTTTGACCTTTTCCAGCGGAAGTAATGGCGCTGGGAATACTGGATGAGATTCTTCTGATATGAGGTAAAAAAAAAAAACATAAATAATGTTGGGTTTCTCGCAGAAACTGATCGTTTCATGTCTTAAGACATCAATGTGTCGTCACGAGCTGAAGGGTTTAATATGGATTCGTATGTATGTGTTTTTTACTCTCATAGTGGCTATCATGGAAATATACGACATTGACATGCATTATACGAGCAACGGTTGGAGTTCAAAACCTTAATTTGTGTTCTGCTGAAGAAACAAACACACCTACATCTTGGATGCCAGCTTTGTCACAAAAGTTGAATAATGTAAATCAATCATTATACAGTACATACTTATCAGGAGAAAAAAATGGCTTCATAGACAACAGTCAAGATTTTCTGTCACATTTGGGATTGGCAAGGCTTTGTCAAAAAACCTGTCCATCTCCGAATTTAATCTTGTTTTATCAAAGCAATGTTTAAAACCGTCATCAGCATAAAAGACAGGCACTTTCCAAAGCAACTAAAATGATTAAGTAGGAACAGAAGGCTATTAGTGAACTTTCCTTTGTTGCCAGAGGGACAAGTGAATTAGTAAAAACAGAGAAAAAAAAGAGATTGTACTCTAAATCTTTTGTTGGTCAGATGGAAAAAGAACACCGGACCGTGTGTTGGATGGCAGCCTGTCTGTGAAGGTCTCTTAAGCCAGAAATGCATTCCTTCTACAAGTTTTAACAAAATAGCATTCTGCAACAGCCAGAATTCTCTCATGTAGGACCTGAAGACTATGTAAAAACAAGTCTGTGAATCGATAGCACCTGTAGTGAAGTTTCCATGGCTTTGCAAAGCTCAAGCAGCTCAACACCTGATCAATAAGAACATCTAGAGATTGGTTTCTGTGCTGAAATGGGCACCTCAGTCTGTATGTATGATCTTTCTCTGCTTTGGGTCAATGTTAAGCTCTTGGGGTGTGTTTGTAGACCAGACATTTGCTAATGTACCGACTTCAGAATGGCATGAGCTTTCTATAGCCAGGCCTGGTCTGATATGTGACAGTGGACCACAAAACCAGACATAAGGGTCAATTTATGAATATATAAGCTTTCCATTGATGTGGTTTGTTAGGATAGGACAATATTTGGACGAGATACAACTATATGAAAATCTGGAATCTGAGATTCAGAGATCTGAGAACCCTACTGGGTTACATAGTGGAGAAGAGCGGAGTGATCGCTTAGGCGGTGGACTAAGAGAGCACATGCCATTAAAGAACATTTCATACATAGCATTTGACCTGTTCATTATGTGCTATTGCTAGTTTACAGAATGAAAGCTAGCTAGTGCAGTCTTATAAATCAGTCAAGTGACCACAAAAATATGCAAAAAACAAAATTAGCTTGTGATTTGATTAAAGAGGCAGGGTCTCCAGCCCCCCTGTGCACACCATGTTGTTAGGAAGCCATATTAAAATCATTTTGAGACTACTCAATTGGGTAACTTAAAAATTACTTCATTCCATGATGTTGAAGTTATGTGAACAGATGATGTGGTCCCACTTTATATTAGGTGGCCATAACTACTATGTACTTACATCAAAAAGTAAGTAAAATGTACTTACTGTGTTCATATTATACTGCAAAACACTTTTGCTGGTATTGAGGTGGGATACAGGTAAAGTTAAGGACAGGTGTGGTGGGATGGGTAATTTTAAGGGTAAAGTTAAGGACAGGTGTGGTGGTATGGGTAAGTTTAAGGGTAAAGTTAAGGACAGGTGTGGTGGGATGGGTAGGTTTAAGGGTAAAGATAGAGACAGGTGTGGTGGGATGGGTAAGTTTAAGGGTAAAGTTAGGGACAGGTGTGGTGGGATGGGTAAGTTTAAGGGTAAAATGAGGGATAGGTGTGGTGGGATGGGTAAGTTTAAGGGTAAAGTTAGAGACAGGTGTGGTGGGATGGGTACGTTTAAGGGTAAAGTTAGAGACAGGTGCTGTGGGATGGGTAAGTTTAAGGGTAAAATTAGAGACAGGTGTGGTGGGATGGGTAAGTTTAAGGGTAAAGTTAGAGACAGGTGTGGGATGGGTGAGTTTAAGGGTAAAGTTAGAGACAGGTGTGGTGGGATGGGTAAGTTTAAGGGTAAAGTTAGAGACAGGTGTGGGATGGGTGAGTTTAAGGGTAAATTTAGAGACAGGTGTGGGATGGGTAAGTTTAAGGGTAAAGTTAGGGACAGGTGTGGTGGGATGGGTAAGTTTAAGGGTAAAGTTAGAGACAGGTGTGGTGGGGTGGGTAAGTTTAAGGGTAAAGTTAGGGACAGGTGTGGTGGTATGGGTAAGTTTAAGGGTAAAGTTAGAGACAGGTGTGGTGGGATGGGTAAGTTTAAGGGTAAAGTTAGAGACAGCTGTGGTGGGATGGGTAAGTTTAAGGGTAAAGTTAAGGACAGGTGTGGTGGGATGGGTAAGTTTAAGGGTAAAGTTAGGGACAGGTGTGGTGGGATGGGTAAGTTTAAGGGTAAAGTTAGGGACAGGTGTGGTGGTATGGGTAAGTTTAAGGGTAAAGTTAAGGACAGGTGTGGTGGGATGGGTAAGTTTAAGGGTAAAGTTAGGGACAGGTGTGGTGGGATGGGTAAGTTTAAGGGTAAAGTTAGGGACAGGTGTGGGATGGGTAAGTTTAAGGGTAAAGTTAGAGACAGGTGTTGTGGGATGGGTAAGTTTAAGGGTAAAATTAGAGACAGGTGTGGTGGGATGGGTAAGTTTAAGGGTAAAATTAGAGACAGGTGTGGTGGGATGGGTAAGTTTAAGGGTAAAATTATGTTTGTTTAACTTAATTGAATCATGTGGAACCGATGTACATGATTAAATCATGTAAATCCAACACACCTTTTTTTCAGTGTGCATATATTATTTTTCTATAAAAATAAAAAAAATCTGTGGTAGTATATTTTTAAAAAATCCACCAAATTACTGATGCTTTGACTACTACTAGTTTAAAGGTGTAAACGTTTTCTTTTTTTTTACAAAACATTTCTTACATTCAAACTTACTGTAATTTAATAGTATATGTAATATGTAAGTAGAAGACGTTAAAGAAGTAGTTAAATGCTGCATTTCACAGGTAGTTTAAGACTGGCGTTAGATTAAAAAAAAAATACTGCAAGAGAATACTAATATTTTTATGCTTTTAAAACTATTACAATAATGAAAATCTGATGTTTATTGATATAATAATTCTCTCATAATGTAAATTTTTTTACTTTATGAGCTCAAAATGTTATTACATTTTGAGAAAATTATTACATTATGAACAATAATAATGTAATACTAATGTAATAAATACATATGTGTAGTTTTTACATGATGTGCAGTTATTACATTATGAGTTGCTACACCGTGTCGATGAATATGGTTCTTTCTCTAAACTAAAAAGAGAGAGAGATTATCCTACTGCTCAGGGGAAAAAAAATACTATGGTAGTCAATTGGAGGCCGACATCTGCTTGGTTACAAACATTCATCCAAATATTGTCCTTTGTGGACAGCAGAACAAAGACATTTATACAGGGTTGGGACATCATGAGCGTGAGTAAATGATGACAAAATTCTTCTTTATTTGGTGAACTAACCCTTTAAGATGTAGTAAACCTAAATGAAGTGGTTTGTGCTTTTCGATAGATAGCAATAAATGTTCAGTATAAAATGTAATAGTAAAACCACAGTTAAAAGACAGAAGCGTTGATGAGTAAGTAATGTTGCAGTGTGGGCCAGGAGTTTCTGCTTTCATGCAGTTCCAGCATTTATTTGGGTATTAAAAGCAGCTGACGGGAATGAGTTCTCACTGACACATGTACATAGACTTGTTGCAGAGTGAATCAGACAGATTTAATAGAAAAAGACGTTAAATCTTGCCCAATCCGCTCCTGGCTCTCGCAAATCTCTCGCCCAGACACATAAGCAGAAATGACAATGCAAGAGATTAGGATTCTGAAAACCAGTTGCCACTTGTATTGAGACATTGCTTAATATCACTTGTATAACTGAGTGTGGAATTAATGAATTAATAATAAATTAATATAATATAATTATAATGTAATATAATATAAACATAATATAATATAAAAATATATTATTGTATTTAAAAATATTTTTGTGTTATTCTTGTAAAAAAACTTGGAGATATAATTTTAGAGGTGTTATAGAAAACACACACACACACACACACACACACACACACACACACACACACACACACACACACACACACACACACACACACACAGTGGGGTCCAAATATCAAGACAATATTCGAGACTTTTCAAATTATCTTCATAAAAAAAAAAAGGTTTAGAACAATTTTAATATTTGGGTGAACTGTCCCTTTAATGGAGTTTGTGAACGGCTCGGAAAGCCAGTGAATGCGATAATTAGATGGGGAAAAAAACAGGAAAAAATAAATGGCTCCTCCCATAAAGATCCTGCAGTCTTGACTCTCATTGGCAATTTACGCAGGTAACCGCCCACACAGTGCTACACCAGTGAAGGCTAATGAACTAGTAAATTAGGCCCAGAAAGCTTTAATTAGTATCAAAGTATGCCAAACTGAAGGCTGGCCATTTATCTGCTCACCTCTAACCTCATCTTTTTGATGACTTGAAAAGAGCAGACTAATAAAAGACAAAAGGAAAATGAATATAGATTTTCTCACTCAAGTGGCCGAAGCAAATGATTAAGTAGTTCATCACAAGAAAGTATAGAATTCTTCCCACGGAGGAATCGACCTGTCCTATAGATACATTAAAAATCTGGCAGGAAATCGTTAAGCATACGCGGAGCTATAGATTGTGGGGTAGATGCCCAACAAGTGATCATAATTTCTAAGGGTTTGTACTGGTGAGGGGGTGGAACTACAGCGGTGCAGTGAGGAGCCGCAGCTACACAAAAACACCACCACCACCACCACCACCACCACCATAAAAAAAAAAAAAAAAAAAAAAAAAAAAACATCGCAATGCATTTCAGTGTAGCATATTGAATGTAATGTGTTAGAATCTACAGTGGGTACGGAAAGTATTTAGACCCCCTTACATTTCTCACTCTTTGTTATATTGCAGCCATTTGCTAAAATCATTTAAGTTCCTTTTTTCCTCATTAATGTACACAGCACCCCATATTGACAGAAAAACACAGAATTGTAGACATATTTGCAGATTAATTAAAAAAGAAAAACTGAAATAGAGACCCTTTGTTGTGGCACTCATATATATTTTTAACTCAGGTGCTGTCCCTTTATTTTGATCATCCTTGAGATGGTTCGACTGGAATCGACAACCTTTATTCAAATATTAGTAAAAGATTTTCTAAGCATATTGGGTAAATGTGTGTTTTATTTGCGATGACACAGGCAAATAGTGCTATTTTCAAGATTTATCACATTTTTATGTAGTTCAGATACACTAATATTTTGAGTTTCTATTTATTAAACAAATTTCCTTCATTGTATCAACTCAAATTTTTAATTTCAATGAACTCAAAATTTTGAGGCAACCAGGTAACTTACTTTTTTATAAGTTAAACCAACAAAAACCAACAAAAAATTTTCTACAGTGTGGTGTTATCAGCCTCACAGTGGAAAATGAAACCAGAACCGTACCAGCTGGCCTGGATCAGCAAGGAATGGAACGGTTATACAATGAGAACCGTTCGGCGACAGTAGAAATGTGGCTTATGACAATAACTAACCAATCAACGCAAGTGCTCACTCTAAGAAAATAACAAGGCATGTTTGGAGTTGCACTACCACATATCTGCCAAAATTCGCTGCATGAACCTGAATTAGCATTAGTTGTGAATAATCTTAGAATACCTTTTGGTTTGTGTCCATCAAACTAACTAACAAAACAATTGAATTATACATCATATAATAATACCAAGTTCTGGCATGAAACTCCAGATGGCACAGGCTGATAGGGTCATTAACTGAATTTGTAAGCGGTCACATCATAATCAACATAAAACAGCGGATTGGTTTTTGCATTAGCTTTAGCATTAGCGGCCAATGAGCTACAGCTCAACCTTCAAACACCAGTAGTGTTGCTGTAAGCAGCCTGCAGAGCGCTTTCAGAATCCCTTCCTCTTCCCCAGCTCCACCTACTACGGGGGTTATTTCATATACATTACATGTGCAGAAATGCCAGACAGAAATGCTAGCCATGACAGAAATAATAATGTTAAGTTGTTTTTAATACTACTGGTAGTACTATTTGTTTGTTGAGTTTGATGGACACTAGGGCTGTACCAGAATATATTTGAATATTCATTCAGAGGGTTGGTATTCGATTTTCAATTTTGAGATTCAAATAATCTTTTCTTTTCTTTTCTTTTCTTTTCTTTTCTTTTCTTTTCTTTTCTTTTCTTTTCTTTTCTTTTCTTTTCTTTTCTTTTCTTTTCTTTTCTTCACACACCTGCCATCCCTCTTGAAATGGTTCTCATGCGCACTTGAATATCTTTACACTATAAAATCTGCCGAAATACAATACTCTACTAATTTTTATTTATTTATTTTTTTTTATAATTATTGTATAGCCTAGCTACCACTTGAAAATGAATAGGAATTTAGGAATTTACAGCAAACTATACTCATATAAAATGTTGGGTCCATTCTAATCTGGATCATTTTGTTGGTATTATGTTGGAACATTATATGAAACATTAAACCGTAGTATTTTTATTAGCACTGCTATAAATATTATTAACATTATTACTGAATCTGTTTGTTGTTTTCTTATTATCATAATAAAGTATCTGTGACATTTATACAGCATTTTTATTGGCACTCAAAGCGCTTCACATATGAAAGAAGGAATCTCCTCAACCACCAATGAGCAGCATCCACCTAGATGATTTGACGGCAGCCATATTATGCCACAACGCCCACCACACACACACCATCTGATTGGTGGAGAGGAGACCATCAGTATATATGGCGATGATTAGGAGGCCATGATGATGGACAGAGACCAATGGGAAAATTTGGCCAGGATGCAGGGGTTAAACTTCTACTCTTTTTCATAAGACATCCAGTGATTTATGACCACAAAGAGTCAGGACCTTGGATTAACGTCATCTGTGCTTTTATGACAGCACAGTGTCCCCATCACTTTATCTGTCTATCTGTATCAGTAGAACAGCCCATTGTATTTCTACAACATGTGTACCCATTCAGTCACAAAGCTCCAAATTATAGCAGTGCACTCATCAAATGACCCATCCTGAGGGTGGACACACTGCTTGTAGGTTTTCCTGAACACAAGAGAAACCGGTGCAAATCTCCCCAAGAGAGTGAGCAACAACTGTTCCATACACCTCCCACACAGACGAACAGGTAAGCACACAGTTGCCATGGTAGCACACTTCACCTGCCCACTCAGTAACCCCTTTTACTTTCCTTTTTGGTTAATGTACCAGGTCAGAAAAAGAGCAGGTAGATGGCCACCAAAACTAGTTACCTACGCACTAAAGACCATCTGCTGTTTGCGTCCGTTTTTGTGTTTTTATCGTAACACCATTACATGATCTTTGGATATTTAAGGGGAATCAGAAAACAAACAGAAAGGAAAATGTCAGAGGGTAGAATGGAAAAGAAAAGGCAGTGATTCTTAAGAAAGAAGAACTGTGTAACATGGTTTTTACAAGAGACAGAGAGGGAAAGAAGACCAAAAGAAAGGCCAAAAGAAGACAACAAGCAAATGGTTGAAGTTTGTGTGTTTGTGTCTCCCCTCAGGCTGAGCTTTAGCATAGACTGACCATGTGAGAGTGATTGGTGGAGAAATCAGAGTTTGGTTGCAGGGTTTGTGCCTCAGCACGACTTTCATTTGTCTGAGAGAGTAGCTGAGCCTAGCTAGCCTTCTGACCACCTCCCTGCTGCTAACACACACTGCACTGATGACTATTACACAATTATCAGACTATTAACTACTGCACGCCTTCACGCGGCTGTGACCACAACACTGCTGACACTAACGGAACAAAAGGAACTGAAAAAAAAAAACATAGGGCGAATCTTATGAAAACAGGTCTAGGTCATATCTCACCCCAAAATGTAATGAAAAAAGTAAGACAAGAATAAAAAAGCCCAGTATATGATCACGCTCTTATTCATGCAAATGCTTTTAAAGCATTCAAGCGCAACAAGGAAAAATAGACCACGCTGTCTGTGAATGTCCTGTCTACATGACACACACATAAAGACTTGTGTCAGTATAGAGGGCACCAGAATGGAGTTCTCTTTCAAGCTTGACCGAACAATAACGAACACAATTATGCCAAAATGTCTGTTTTGTTGAGTATCATCATAACTTAATTAAAAGAGTTATGGGAAAATGAGACGCGTGTGAGATCTGGGTCATGTGCGGGAGGTCTTAAAGTGACAACAGCCTAATAAACATGCTGCTGTCTGCCATCAGTGTTAATCAAATAAATGTTAATCAAATAAAAAAGGTAACAGAGAAAATTACTCCCTGCTCTTGACTAAAGAACTTTTGGAGCTTTAATAAGGATTCATCTATATTTATTGTATAATTTATGCAGTGCAGACTGTTTGATAACTTTCTGTTTATTTCATACCTGTTAGACAGGTAAATATGACATTTTTGAGGTTTATATGAGGACTGTTTTAAGTTCACTTTAAATAAAGTTGTTATATTTTTTTATGGCTAATAAATGTTTTTAAAAAAATAAAGCTTTCAATTGCACTGTAATGCTGAATGGCTATAATCACTTTTAAATCAATTACATAGAGACATCACTAATTTGACTGTCTTTTGTTGTAGCCAAAATTACATGTGAACTTCAGATTTACTTCTTCCAATTGATTATGTGGACTTCGAGGCTTTTGCTGACAAGAGGAAGTTGCATTTGGCATTTTTTTTTTTTTTTTTTTTGCCCAGAACTGTTATTTCTGAATGGGTTGAGGCTAAAATTTAGTGGATTTGTGTCAGAAAAATGTCATTCTAGACAGGGGGGGGGGTTTAGTGGCTTTGCCTTTTGCATCCATCCATCCATCTATCTATCTATCTATCTATCTATCTATCTATCTATCTATCTATCTATCTATCTATCTATCTATCTATCTATCTATCTATCTATCTATCTATCTATCTATCTATCTATCTATCTATCTATCTATCTATCTATCTATCTATCTATCTATCCATCCATCCATCCATCCATCCATCCATCCATCCATCCATCCATCCATCCATCCATCAGATAATTTTTCAAGCTGCTAAACTCCGGGGAAGTTTTCAGTCCAGTTGTCCAGTAAGCAAATGCATTAAAACAATCAGCCCAAAACAGAGCTAATGTAAAGAAAACAACTACTGTTGTATGGGCAGATGATACGCTAACTACATTTCTCAGCTGGATCAAGCAAACCAGCTTTTTGCTAGTAAAGTTTTGATTGTAATCAAGGTAAAGATGATCGTAGTGATGAATTGCATTGATTCATGTTATGTTATTTACACACACAGTCAGGGTAATATTTGTATCTGTCATGTGTGGCTGTGTTTAGTAATTCTGAATGGATGTGTGTAGTACTGTAGTAGGCAAATAATGCAGTCAAGTCACGGTAGTTGGTCTCCTTTTTCTCCATGTCATCCTGTTCAAAATCGCAACTTGACATGTCTAAAACGTAAATAAGCTCTTAAAAGCTCTAAACAAGCTCTTTGCTGTTGCACTGCAAAAAAAAAGAAGGGAGAAAAAAAATTCAGTGGGTACGCAGAGCTACTTCTGGTTCACAGGCTAACAAGTCTCCCTCTTTAAACCACAAGAGGATTGTTTTCACTGAAATTCCCAATTAGCTGCTGTGGACGGCTCTCTCTGGAGACCAGAGTCTCTACTGCTCCGTGACCTCTCGCCAAATTGAACTGCTTAGAAATCTTAAGCAATTTAATGTAGATTGGCTCCCATTGGACCTGAAGGGCAATGTCAAACTTATTCAATCTCTACGTTCATGTGCTTCTGCTGAAGTACACTTCCTCCCACCTTTTCTCTGGTGACAAAGCAGAAGCAAAGTATATCAGAAAGTACAACGCTGCTAGAATTCACGTTCAATTGAAATCTGCCATACAGACAATCATAGGCCACTGGTCGGTCGTCAATGGAACTGAACCTAAGCTCCCCTTGGTATTGTTTTGAAACCCTTAAAAAAATTGCCAGAGAAAGTAATCAGAGTGACATTTGTCATCTTCATCCTTTGTGACAGGTTTGTGGCATATGCTACTGCCCTGAAAGAGCAGCAGTCTAAACACATAAAAGATCCTGGAACCCTTAACATGACATATAGACACTCAAGTATCAGCCTTATAATTATGAGAAGGTATACGTTTCTGCATACCAATCGGTGCGTTCAGACAGCTATAACGACTTTCCTCAGTTCCTGATTTATCCAATCCCATCATAAGCAGGACCAAAGACAAGAGATATCAACTCAAAATGAGCCTGAAATTGCCATTAAATGCTAATCTCTTCTTAGCCGCTCGGCCCCCAGCCCCCTCACAGAGTCTGGCAGACAAAGAGGTCTCAAACCAGAATAAATTGCAGCACATACACAGAGCAATTCAAAGTTTAATAAGAAGTATATTAAGGCCAATATTAAACATTATAAGTGAGTGCCCAATGCCACTGCCATGCAAATTATGCCACAGCTACTCAAATTGGAAGTGTCTGATAAAGCAAATTATGAAAATTGTAATTCGGTTAATGTAATTTCAAAACAATCCGCACACAGTGGCAGAGCCAACAGTCTTAATAGAGGAACAAAGAGCTGATTTTGAGTGGTGAAAAGATTTAAGAGGAGAAATAAGACAGACATTCACAAATCATTTGTATGTAAACAAAAAAAAGAAAAGAAAAAAAAGAGCGACAAGTTTAAGTTATACGTAGAGTTAAAGATAGGGTTACAGTAATGTTTTTCCAGGATCAACAAAATATGTTGATCCATTAACATGTCTATTATATATTACTGCTACAAGTTTTACTGTTATATATTACTGCTTATTCTAGCCAAGATTTTAGATCAATCAAGGAATCAATCAATCAATAAAAACCTGCAAATTCTCCCAAAGCCAATGAGATTACAGTTTTCTAGTTACTTTTCTGTGCCGTGTCTTCTAAACAGACAAAACAAATTATATAAAAAGTTTTTGTTTTTTTTTAAAGAAGAGGTCCCCTGATTCTGCTGTCTCCATCATGGGATGTTTATTCGCCAAAACAACATGAAACTAATATAAGTGCCTTAAGCCTATTTCTAACTCTGTTGGCATGGCAACAAGACACTGGCCAAATGACTGCATTGGTGAAGTTGGGTGTGCAGGATATGCACTGGTCTGGAGTAGATAGGCACACTGGAACTGTAAACACATACAAATGTGTGTCCATTTTGTAAAGTATTGTCCTGTTTTTAAGCATCTTTTTGCATACACACATTTGATACAGCAACGATGCATATATAAAACAATTTAAGTTCTAGTTAGTCTTTACAGCATCTAGATGTCTCCAAACGCCATACAGATAAGCAATTTAGCACATTATCTTATACAGATGACAATACAATCATCATATAAACACACCCATTATTTAATGGATCACAAAATAATACATTTTGTATTTGTTAACAAATTTCATCAGTATTTATCCATATAACTGGATTATTCAAAGCATAATTGGACCCTATTGATTTTTTTATTTTGAAATAAGTTACCTGGTTGCTTTAAAGGTGCCCTGTGTAAAAATTGAGGTAAATGACCTACACGCATCATAAGAATGAGAAGAAATAAGGGCGATGATGTCATTAAAAAAATGTCTAGTTATAGTGCTGCAGAGATATCAACCTTAATTAGCAATAGCATTACTAGCCCCGGCCCGACGGGTGTTGTAATACCAGTCTCGGCCATGGGAGGCGGTATGCCAACCCGTTCTCACTCCCAAGGCGTCAAAATCCGAAGCATAGTGGACGCCTTCCGCGTCACAATTAAGACGCTAAAGGTGCCTCTGGGCGTCATTTTGCGACGCGCTGGGTGCTCCATTCATTACATTGATAAACCTTTGGGCTCATAAACAGACGCATTTAATTATTTGCGTTTATAAAAGCAGACATGATTTTATTAATATTTAAAGGCTACTTTTATATTTTGGAGCAACTAACTCCACTCCTACCCTAAACCTACCCATATCTAAACAATATAAAACACATAACAGGCAAATAAATGTACAGTCACAGGTATTTATTGCAAAAACTGACCAAAGCAGTATAAAAGTATTAACTCATGTTGCATTCCAAGTCTTCTGAAGTCATACGATATCTTCATGTGAAGAACATAGTTGATCTTGATGTTTTAATCGCTGAAATGATGATCCCGCTGCCCCGTGAACGAACTCATTCATTTCTCATTCAAATAATTCAAAAGACTCCTGAGCATGACGCAATCGGTCACAAGACACACGAGAGCCAATGACATTTTACAATCAATGCTGACGTAATGACGCAATTGGTCACAAGACATACGAGAGCCAATGCAATTTCACTATGAAATCTCACGTAACGGGCGCCAATATTTGAAATTTGATTGTGTTTGTTCATGATCTTCTGCGGATGGAGATGCTGATCGCTTTTGCGGATTATCTTCATACAAATCAATCGTTTGGCCTCGGAAAACTTGGATTATTTAACTTTTTTGAATAACTTGTGTATGCAGTCGTATATGTCAGGCTATATCCTGTGTTTTATATCATGTTCAGACAAATGGGTAGGTTTAGGGATGGGATGGGGTTGGGTTACATGTTAAGCATGTCTAAATAGCGTAAATAAAATAAATGTAAATAAAATTATGCTTGCTGATTAAATTGAAAAACACACTCCAACATGTCATAATGGCAAAATTATAAACTAATACAATTTCACCATGACGATTACATTACTAATAACGTACCCAGCGCGTCTGTGTATGACGCCAAAGGTTTCTCACTGAAATGAATGGAGCACCCAGCGCGTCGAAACATGACGCCTTGGGGCACCTTTAGCGTCTTTATTGTGACGCAGAAGGCACTTGACCATGCTTCGGTTTTTGACGCCTTGGGAGTGAGAATGGGTTGGGTATGCGGGCAACATAACCACCAGCCAACCTGGCGTACTTGAACCTGATGTCAATCGTGTGGAAAGTACAGCCCACTACTTCATTTCAGTTCAGGGAAGAGAGTGGACGGATGGCCGAAGCCCTTGGCCCCTTAAATGTATCTGATATGATAAAAATAGCTGTTTTTACCTGACTGGAAAAAGCAGAAGTACGGGCGCCCGGCGATTGTGTTCCATCCCATCATAATAAAAGTCCCGGTACTCGCGAGCCATTTAGAATAGGCGCCCTCCAGTGGACGAAAAGTTGCATAGTGCACCTTTAAAATTTGGAGGTTATTGAAATTAAAAATTTGAGTTAACATGATGAACAATTTTTGAGAATCGACAACTTTTATTCAAATATTATTAAAAGATTTTGTAAGCATATTGGGTAATTGTTTGTGTTTTATTTGTGAAGACGCTGTGAAACATGCCAGATTGTGCTATTTTCATGATTTATAAAAAAAAAAAATTATGTGGCTCAGATACAATAATATTTTGAGTTTCTATTTATTAAACTACATTTTGCTTCATTGAATCAATTAAATTTAAAATTTAAATAAACTCAAAATGTTTGTGTGGTGGGGCGAGGGCCCGCGAGGATGGGCCGGTGATTAATGTTAACGAGTGCCAGCTGCGTGGCACACCGGTCTCGTCTCGTGGCCATGTGACGGGAGCATAAAAGGAGGAACGATGGCAGCGGAAGACGAGAGAGGACCAGGCCTGGATTTTATGTTATGTTTTGTTTATGTGTTTGTGGGCAGTCGTCCGTGAGGGGCTGCCCACGTTTTATTTTGTGTAAATAAATTTTTGTTGAACGTTCGCCGGTTCCCGCCTCCTTCCTTCCCAGCTACTAACTTCGTTACAGTTTGTTTTAAGGCAACCAGGTTACTTACTAACTCCTAAATTATACTTACTTACTTACAGTGTAGCTCAATTAGCAACTATTTAAAAAATGGTGGTCCCAAGTTTGTGTTTGTCTTGTTGGTAACGATAACCCCACCCACAGCCGCTGACACAAGTGGTTCTTACTTCTAGACCAGCAATGTTTTGGTGCTACTTAAGAACCCCTTTTACTGTTTCGGAGCTGGTGCTTTGGGTGTGGAAAGGCAAAGAACCGATTTGAAACTAGGCTCTGGCTCCGAACCAACACCTGCAATGCCTTGTTGGAAAAGGGGTATGAGAGGATGATTCATAGACCACACACTCATTCGTTGTCACCTAGTGTAAAGGTGTAGCCTACAGAAAGAGTCACTGAATAAACCAGTCAAATCTTAAATCTCAAGTCTTTTGGTAAACTGAATTAAAAAAAAAATCTAGTAAAAGGGATGATTCAATAAGGCTATTTTAGTAGATGTGTAGTAGTTTAAAAGACTTCGATTGGCAGACATTCCAGACTTTTTAGTAGTCCTTCAGTTCACTAAAAGTCATAACATTTTCTTTTTGGGATCGACTCCCAACATTACGTAACAAAACATTAGTTGCAATGCCCAACACTGTTACTGCCAACTGAAAGAAACTGAGTTTCACCCACACAGTCTTGTCAGTCCAAAGATATGAAGCTGAATGCTGGGAGCAGCGAAATACTGTGATATCACACAAGCAAGGAAGGAAAAGGCTACCTGCTGTTTTTGTCTCAAAAAGCATAAACGAACAAGGTTGTTAAACTAAGCTTGTTGTGTATTAGCTGGTTTACACTGCTGCAACAGACGTTTATGAGGATAAAAATAAAAGTGAGAGAGATAAAGAGAAACAGAAAAGATGTGTCCAGAAAACCACAACAAAGACAGCGGTGAGAAAGGGCCAAAAACAATAAAAGTAGCTGACACATTCAGACCATCACAGTCAGATGTATTTCCCACAATTCAACAGTACCTGTTTCTAGGGCTGTGAATCGATTCCCAAAAGAATTGAGAGTCGATTCTAAAGTTTTAAGTCGAAACCAAAGCTATCTTTAAGAGCCCATTTCAGTTAATCATTCATTTTCCTCTCACTCACTAATAATGATTGGAAGTCCATTTAATTTCTGCAAAAGGTGTATTTGGACCGTTTGTTTCAATGAACCAGTCCAAAATAAAACAATTCAGCGGGTCTTTTGAGTCATTGTTTAATGACGTCCCTAGAACATAATTCTAACAACTACGCTAAACATTCAAATGAAGCCATAAACCCATATTGCTGATTATTAGTGTTTCTTTAATTCACTATAGGTTAATGGTGTATATTTTCATTGTTTCCTTCTCTGATCCTGCATCTTGGACGTAAAACCTTAAGTGTACAACATTTTGCAACTCTATGATTTAACTTAAATCGTGAAACTGTTATGTTGTCCACAATGGTCGGTTTTGAGTGCTGCTTGGTTTACAATATCAGATGTGAGGGTCTTTTTTTTTTATAAAATGCTGTTTTTTTAACTTTCTTCCTAGAGCACAAATGAATGGCAGAGAGTCTACTGTTGCTATAGTAAAGGACCAACTTCATCACACATTTGATTGACAAATAAGCTGCACACTGCAATATCGTTGTTGTTAATATTTTGGTTATTTCAGTGAAAAGTTTACCTCATACATTCTGTGCAAAACCACTAAAGTAAACTTTGTAATTTGTGCACATGCATTTTAGACATGTCATGCAGTTCTAGCCATGCAAATCGCATTTACTTCTGGGCTATGGGCCATTTCAGGAGCATCCATAATTACAATTTACAGTTTTTCTCCATTGGTTTGGCTCAATTCTTGTAACAGAAATTACATTCTCAAAAAACATGGACAAACCTCCAAACCACTTGGCAATTGCTCACAACAGAATTGAATTTCCAGTTGAATTTCATCAAACTGCAAAAGTCTAAGTGCATGTCTCAATGTCTCAGTACATCTTTGCAAATGATTACGTACAGCCTACATTTAGCACAATTTCCTTCAGATAGATCTTGTTGAGCTAAACTGATTGTTGATTCTCAGTATAATGGTTGTTTGCTCCAAAATGTGTCAGTGTCATTTTATTGTACAAGTCATTACATGCACAATAATCTGTTCAATTGTTAAAATTGGTAGAACATAATACCAGGAATACCATGTATTAATCCATAGATAGATTAGATGGATGGATGGATGGATGGATGGATGGATGGATGGATGGATGGATGGATGGATGGATGGATGGATGGATGGATGGATGGATGGATGGATGGATGGATGGATGGATGGATGGATGGATGGATGGATGGATGGATGGATGGATGGATGGATGGATGGATGGATGGATGGATGGATGGATGGATGGATGGATGGATGGATGGATGGATGGATGGATGGATGGATGGATGGATGGATGGATGGATGGATGGATGGATGGATGGATGGATGGATAGATAGATAGATAGATAGATAGATAGATAGATAGATAGATAGATAGATAGATAGATAGATAGATAGATAGATAGATAGATAGATAGATAGATAGATAGATAGATACATACATACATACATACATACATACATACATACATACATACATACATACATACATACATACATACATACATACATACATACATACATACATACATACATACATACATACATAGATAGATAGATAGATAGATAGATAGATGGATGGATGGATGGATGGATGGATGGATGGATGGATGGATGGATGGATGGATGGATGGATGGATGGATGGATGGATGGATGGATGGATGGATGGATGGATGGATGGATGGATGGATGGATGGATAGATAGATAGATAGATAGATAGATAGATAGATAGATAGATAGATAGATAGATAGATAGATAGATAGATAGATAGATAGATAGATAGATAGATAGATAGATAGATAGATAGATAGATAGATAGATCTAGTGTGATAGATCTACTGGTGTGTTGACATTAAAATGGAAAACCTGGCTTGGACAGGCAAATAACCCTGTGCACTTTCACCTAAACAGATAAGTACATAACATAAATCATATGCACAAAAGAGAGCATACTGTAACATTTGTTTAACATAATGGATTAGGCTCATTTCCATCCACCTACAGTCTCAATGTCATCTACATACTGTATGCTCCATGCTATCAGCCCACTCTACGGTATAATTACGTTTTTAAGTTCTTTCAGATGAAAAATGACTTTCTTGAACACATCGCAGCTCAGTTAGGTGTTATGGAAATATTGCCTACTCATCAGTCATTACTTCTTATTGCATCTAGCTGGGTAATTATTTTAATGAATCCCACACTGATGTTCTTCGCTATGGAAGACAAATCCAGGCATTAAGCCGTCTTTGTGTGTGACGAGGGAACTTAGAAATGTTGATTTTGCCCTTCTCTATGCTCCACTAGCATAAAAAGCTTTATCATCAGCCCTTCTTGAGCTTTACAGCGTACTAGCGAGTGTATCAGCCAAATCGTCTAATACCACAAAGTCAGAAAAGGTTCGTCAGACGCTGGTGAGCCAGTGTGTCAGATTGAAGGAGATCTGGGCTGTGATTCGTCACAAAGACGAGAATTTGTTTGAGCTGTTTTGGCATGTCAGCCTTCAGGGTTTGTTGTTAAGGTCACCTTTTCAAGCTTCTTATTACATAATCTTTTAGAGATACTCATTGCTTTTGACTTTTTTCACTGAAGCCTCCTGTACAGTGTCTAGGAAGCTTTGTTAAAACTGCAGCTTGTCGAGCTACACATAATTTTAAGAAGTTAAACTACAGGCAAAGTCAAAAAGTTGACAGCCACCCTGCAGTTGCTGCACTTTTAGAAACTGAACATGTTCAATTCTAAAACAGATATCTCTAATCAAATTAAAATGTCTTAAAATAGTTTTTAAAAAAAATCCTACATTGTGAGTATATATATATATATATATATATATATATATATATATATATATTTTCACTTCTATGCAAATGATGGACTGTTATACTTATCACTGCAATCCAATGATCTGACACGCTTATGTCATCCAAGCATGCTTATAGATAATTATTTACAGTGAGGAAAATAAATATTTGAACACCCTGCTATTTTGCAAGTTCTCCCACTTAGAAATCATGGAGGGGTCTGAAATTGTCATCGTAGGTGCATGATACAGTACAAAAGTATGTGAGGTTCGCGGCTCCATTGTTTCAGTAAACTTGCACAACGTTCTTAAATGAATAATTTATAGATGTACACTGGTCTGTTATTGCAGGTACATCGAATTAACATTTTCACGCACCTAAACATAACACGGAACGAATCGAACTGTGATTGGTTGTGTGAAAAACACAAGGGATGTTTCACAGTTCGATGTGAAACATCACTTGTGTTTTTTACACGCAAGTCAAACATCCTTTTGGGCGGGCCTCGATCAATAAAAGCTGCAAAAGAGTCCAGACCTCCTGCCTTCAGTCTGAAGTTCTGGCTATGCGAGAATAGTCTGAGTTAAACTCAGCAGATCAGCATTCAGTACGCTGGCTCTCAAAACAATGCTGATGCCAGTCATCAGTCCATACTTGACCCGAGGGAAAAGAATGCTTGGGTCTGCATGGTTTAGTTATGTTGGGATTGCAGTCATGACTTTCATATCCATACAATTCATTCATTCTCCCTCTTTCTGAACCTGCATGAGCATTTTTTTTAAGATTCATCCTATCAAGAAATTTGCCACGGATCAAGACCACAGCATGAGCCTCGGTACAGAATAATGCAGACTGACGGTAAATACAAAAGCTCCGGTGAGCACAGAGATGGTGCTTTTCAATGTATCCCTTGGGTTTCAATGTGAGCATTAACTTTGTCACATTCTATCTCTCACTCAAAACTTGGCACCAGCCTCCATGAAATATCTCATTTTATGTACGGAAAACGTCTATAGCTGAGAGGAATGACAAGTACTACAGATGTTGACCGTGTATTACAATGTGATGTGTTTTTAAAGCCCCTTTAAGAGCACTCTATATACAATAGCTTAACTGGTTGGAAATATACTCACTATCAACAGCACCCGTTGAGCAAGAAAGCCACTTCAGGTTTAAAAACACACACAAAAAAACAACTCTATCAGCTAATAAACTGATAAATATTCACGTGTTTACATTTGACATGAACTATTGTGCTCCTCGCCTGACAAAATCTATTATTTATGAAGCAATTTGCCTTTACTGTAAACCATTGCTGAGAGCACCAGTCCGTCCTGTCAAATTCAATTAAAGTCTCACTTATTCAGGTTTGTTAGGATCAATTAATTAGCGTGAGGGGGGGGAAAAAAACTACAATTTTCTCACAAGCTATTCAACAATTATAAACAATTACCCTAACAATTGCTTCATTAAAAGACTAAAACTGTTGTTGTTTTTTTAAGCTGAAACCTCCAGGCAAAGGAGTCCGTCAATAGACAAATAAATGATGTCAATAAAAGAACTGACAGGTGAGAAACGATGACAAAGGCAGATGATCTTGACAGGGGAATTTCAAGGTATGTGATCAATTTTACTTAAATGCCAACGTGCCCATGCAAGCAATAAGCCCATGCTCAGGGTCCTGAAAGCCAAATCGTCCTTGTATTCTGACCCAAGAGAAATTGCGAGCTGTTCACAGATTCCCAATTTAATGTTTAATGAAACAGCTTAATGACATTTTATTATGGGTGTAATTACGGTGTACAAACACTCGCAGAATATAGAGCACAATGTCCAGGAATACCACCCGTGTAGTTTAATTTAACTGATGAATGATCTTGGACTGTGGGTATTCGCTGAATAGGTTTTATTGATTGCAAACTGGAATTAGCTTTCAAATCAGCTTTAACGCCCAATAAATAACTTTTTTATTTACTAGGCCAAATTAAATTATGGTGAAAAGTTATTTATTTATTGATACGTACAGTAGTGGCCAAAAGTCAGGCCTATGATAATTGACATCGTAACCCTTTATTCAAATATTATTAAAAAAAAAAAAAATAATATATATATATATATATATATATATATATATATATATATATATATATATATATATATATATATATATATATATATATATATATATATATATATATAAGTTTAATGTTTTGTTCTTCCCTCATATTTTAAAAATATTTTATACATACATGCATTCATCAACGCACAGATCAGATACAGTAAACAGAAGCTAAAGCATGTTTACTTGATGTGCGAGAAAACAAAGGTTCATTCTCTTTCTCCTAGTCAGAAATAAGATCAAGTGAACATCAAATTGAGACATAAGGCTAAGACTCCAGCTTCTCACATGTTTCTCCTGAGAGAAAAAAATGACATTCTCTCATGTTTGTCTATTTTAAAGTTTCATAAGAGATCTCGGTTACATTTTGCGCTGTGCTCAGATTATTCTCCTTAACCAGAGACACTCACACTCTCACGTTTATCTCCTCTAAAGCTTCATAAGAGATCTCAGTAACATCACTCACTGAGCTCAGATTATTCTCCTTAACCAGAGATGCTCAAACTCTCTCATTTATCTCCTCTAAAGCTTCATAAGAGATCTCAGTAACATCACTCACTGAGCTCAGATTATTCTCCTTAACCAGAGACACTCACACTCACACGTTTATCTCCTCTAAAGCTTCATAAGAGATCTCAGTAACATCACTCACTGTGCTCAGATTATTCTCCTTAACCAGAGACACTCACACTCACACGTTTATCTCCTCTAAAGCTTCATAAGAGATCTCAGCTACATCACTCACTGTGCTCAGATTATTCTCCTTAACCAGAGACACTCACACTCTCACGTTTATCTCCTCTATAGCTTCATAAGAGATCTCAGCTACATCACTCACTGTGCTCAGATTATTCTCCTTAACCAGAGACACTCACACTCACACGTTTATCTCCTCTAAAGCTTCATAAGAGATCTCAGTAACATCACTCACTGAGCTCAGATTATTCTCCTTAACCAGAGACACTCACACTCACACGTTTATCTCCTCTAAAGCTTCATAAGAGATCTCAGCTACATCACTCACTGTGCTCAGATTATTCTCCTTAACCAGAGACACTCACACTCTCACGTTTATCTCCTCTAAATCTTCATAAGAGATCTCAGTAACATCACTCACTGAGCTCAGATTATTCTCCTTAACCAGAGACACTCACACTCTCACGTTTATCTCCTCTATAGCTTCATAAGAGATCTCAGCTACATCACTCACTGTGCTCAGATTATTCTCCTTAACCAGAGACACTCACACTCACACGTTTATCTCCTCTAAAGCTTCATAAGAGATCTCAGTAACATCACTCACTGAGCTCAGATTATTCTCCTTAACCAGAGACACTCACACTCTCATGTTTATCTCCTCTAAAGCTTCATAAGAGATCTCAGTAACATCACTCACTGAGCTCAGATTATTCTCCTTAACCAGAGACACTCACACTCTCATGTTTATCTCCTCTAAAGCTTCATAAGAGATCTCAGCAACATCACTCACTGTGCTCAGATTTTTCTCCTTAGCTAGAGAGAATGGATGTCTTATATTTGTCTCCTCTAAAGTCTCAGAAGAGATCTCAACAACATCACACACTGTGCTCGGATTTGTCTCCTTGGCTAGAGAGACTGGATTGCTCATATGTGTCTACTCTAAAGTTTCAGAAGTGATCTCAACAGTATCACACGCTGTGCTCAGACTTTTCTCCTCAGCTAGATACTCTGGAACTCTCACCTTTGTCACCTTTTGACACGAAAAGAGCGTTTTGTGTGAGAAAACTAACAGTATTTATATCATATTTATATCATTATTTCACCTCTTGTACACCACTACGTCCGACTGATCCGAGGGCGCACGTGCGTGTTTCCTGTGGTGTACAAGAGGTTGTTCGTTTTCTCACACAAACCGCTCGTTTCGTGTCTTAGGCCATCAGTGTGTATTACGATGGGGGATTGTTTAATTTGGACTTCTCTGTGTATGCTCTTTGAGGTGGTGACCATAGACCTGCATTATGTGACGCACAGACAAGAACGGTTTGACCTAAAATGATCAAAATTGAAACTACTGGGGAAACAAATACTCCTACATCTCGGATGCCCATGAGGTGAGCTAAAACATATCAAAACTTAATTTCAAAGTGAACTATCCCTTTAAACAAAAGTATCCATTTAATGTTAATGTGTCCTCATTTATGTCTCGCAGAAACATTTGAATAGTTAAAGGTTTTTTTCCCACTCTGGGTAGCTTATATGTGATTCATCCATGTCATTTCAATCAAGCACAATACATGCAAAGAACAAAACAACCTATGTTTACATGCATGCAAAATGGGTTGTACAAGATAAACTTTTTAATGTTAAACAAAGAACAAAAAGATTAAGCAGCAACCATGAGGCACTGGTACACTATAGTATTACATTTGTTATAAAGAAATATTTTATCTAGACTAAACACCATACACTTGTCTGATCATTGTTTGGAATAAGCACTGCATATTCATTTCTGAGCACTGAAGATCAATTTTAATGAATAACCCTTGATATTCTGAAACACATAATGCTTTTTGAATGATAGTTTCAGTATTTACAATATCAGTACAAATTTAAAATGTAAGTTTATCCTAAAATAAAATTGAAGACATCCGGGGTTGGTTGAAAAACTTCTTAGAATAGTCTTAAAAGGTAGTCAAGAATTATTTTTCCCCAAAGCCTGCTAATAACTTATTTAAGTCAGTAAAATAAAACAATAATTTAATTCCAATTGGAAAAGTAAGATTGATTGCCCTTTGGTTAACTACTACTTAGCATAGTTGCATAGTAACTTAGGAACTTCTTTGGCAAAGTTTAAGCAGCTGGCACCAGAAGGCAAAGCTGATACCTAAATGAGACATATAAGAGATTATAAGCCCTTAGTATCCTGAGCTTAAGGAAAGCCCTGTCAGAGCCATAGCCTTGTGGACAGCACCTCAACAATGAGGCAGCAGCACCTCAAACAGCACGAGTTCAAGTCCCAGCTAAAGGTATACTTTCCTGCTCCTGCTCCCCTCTTCCATTGTTTCCGGTCACTTATCGTACCGTCCAGTCCATTAAAGGTGAAAAACCCCAATGTCACAAAAAAAGACATCTCTCATTTGTGTCTTTATTTGTTTCTCCTAAGGAATTTTAGGAGAAACATCTAACAAAAAAGCTGACACTTTATCAAGAAACATAGGAGAATCACAACCATGTCTCCTGAGCTTAGAAAAAGCAACCATTGAGCAAATAGTTTTTCCTCTGGGATGCAATACATTTAAGCTTCCGCAAGAACAAATGAGGTTAATTCTTGTGTTACAGGAAACTTATGAGCTTCAGAAAGAACCAATGAGGTTCATTCTCATGTATTAAACAACACGTTTGAGCTTCAGCAAGAACCAATGAGGCTCATTCTCATGTGTTACGCAACACGTTTCATCTTCCTTAAGATTCAATGAGGTTCATTCTTGTGTTCCGCAACACTTATGAGCTTCAGAAAGAACCAATGAGGTTCATTCCTTTGTTACACAACACATTTGAGCTTCAGCAAGAACCAATGAGGCTCATTCTCATGTGTTAGGCAACACATTTCATCTTTCTCAGGAACCAATCGGATTAATTCTTGTGTTACGCAACACGTTTGAGCTTCAGCAAGAACCAATGAGGTTCATTCTCGTGTGTTACGCAACACATTTGAACACCGCATGAATCGGATGACCGATGCGTCAATGCTTACTTTATGAACACCCACTGGTGAATTTTGGCTTAACGTGAACCAGCATGACAAATCAAGACCCAACGGTCTGTGTGTGAATAGTGCTAAAAGTTTAAGAGAGGTTTGCATAATATTCATATGACCTCTGATGTAACATTCATTAAACCCCGCTCCAAAATGTAGTGAATGTGAGAAGGATCCAGCTCAAGCTCTCATACAGTCAATAGAACTCTGATCAAGAATTATGCATGTGCATAACTGATGCTGCGCTGCCCTGCAGGTAGAAGGGATAAGAAATCTGTCTGCATCTAATGACCTATAAGCATATATGGGTCTGTGCGATAAATTATTCAGCTGACACAATGCGCAAGGTTCAGTCCTGGTTCAGTGCGACCACATTTTCACACTAAATCCAGAAACAACATTTTGGACAACACCCAAATGTGAATTCAGGGAGACCTGTGGGGGTGTAAATGTGGTGGAGACTTGTCAAGGAGAAAGAATGACTCCAGGATGAATAATTCAACGAATAAACACTAGCTCAACAGAACGGCCAGACTTTAAATAAATGATTTCAGCTGATGCTGAGAGCACATTATAGTATTTTCAGTATTTTCCGACTCAGATGGAGTTAGATGGTACTATCACTTGTAATGATATAATGAAGAAGCGCTTATGGCATTCTCGTAGACCTCCGTCGGCAGTAAGGATAGAAGATGTACCCAATACTGCAGGAAAAAGCCTCCTGTAGCCCATTCCGCTAATATCCATCCAATGATCTGAGGAAATTGGCCATCTACAAAGAACTGCGGTTTTCTCCATCAGAGATGAAGAGAAGCCTGAATCAGTGCTTTGAGGAACAAAAGCCGGACTTCTGCTAATTGCTTTTAAAATGGCAGTGGGTAGAAAAAATGTTGAGAACTCTCACAAAAAGAAGGCCGGGCTAGAATTTGAGCTATAAAACCTAATTATACCCCACAAAAGCAGCCTGTTCCATTTAGCATAAAAAGAAACCTAGAGCAATAACAGCCATGCCATTAACAATTAGTCTCCACTGCACCTAATTAGACAGAGGAGATAAAAAAACAGGTTCTAAATTTAAACCGTTTGCCTCGTATATTCTGTGAGGCTCGATACACTGTGCAAATAGCATCTAAAGACCCACAGCATCCAGGGACGGTTCACGACTGGCCATTGAGCAGAAACACAACGTTATATCTGCTGCTTAATGGTAATAAACTTCTTTAGCCAAACTCCAGAGCTAGGTTACAAATGGCCACAGGACCCTCGAGGGTAAACATCCCTAAATGGTTATTCACTCTATTCTACAGAAAGTACAGAGACACTAAATTGGGTAATATATGTCCAATTACACTTTTGCTAAAGCCTGGATTCTGCGTACTTCACTGAGCCGTGATATGGGCAGTGAGCTCTCTGTTAGCAATACAACTATTTCAAAAAGCATTAAAAATGACATGAAACAGCACTAGCAAGCCATTGTACGCTCATATTCAGGTTTATTGGAGTGAAAAGGATATTCAAGAGAGAAAACTATGTTATTATTATGTAATTGATTGGATGGTGAAAAGCGATCTCTCGATGACAGGAGGTTGAAGGGGAAAAATAAGAGGACTTGGTGATGTCAGCTGAAAATGTAAGATGTTTCAGAGATGGAGAAAATGCAAAACCCTGCCGTAAAAAATCCTGCAACAACGATGGATGAATGGATGGATGGATGGATGGATGGATGGATTTTTGAAACAGCATGCAATACCAGAAACCGACCAGGAACATGTATTAAGAAAGTAAAGAGTCACTTTTCGATTTAATACAGACTTCAAAGTTAATTTGCCTTTGGAACTAACAAGTCAATTCCCTTCTAAAATGTATCCATAAAAGCTAGAGCTGGAAAATAAAGAGCACATATACTGCACTGCTTGTAATGACATCAAACAATAAGTAAGTGGTCCCCTTTGAAGGACACTCTCATAACGTTAACTTCTCTTGGATTTGTGATGGGCTTGATGAAATATAAAATCACTGGTCAAAAGCCAAAAGTATTAACTGCATCCAAAACAATAATGAAAAAGCACATGGACTGGCCAATAGGCCACTCCATCCTATCTGTCAATACAGCATAGATACTAATAAACCCTCTTACCAACCCTCCACTGCTTAGCAAATAGTCATAAGACAAGCCTGCAGTCCATTTAAAGGCCAACAAATTAAACAGAGAGCCTTTATGCCCCTTTTCTCATTAAATCCTAAAACCTTGTAAATGTTAAAGAGAGTGTTGCAGGGTATAGCGCGTATGCTCCCATTATAGAACTTATCAGTTAGACCACCGGAAAACACAGACAGTAAAGCACACCTTGAGTTGCCTTTTTCCTATTTGGCAAGGGACGTTGCCAGATTGCCTGCCTAACTTGCATTTAGCATCTCGCTAACCTTCAGACTGCTTTGACCTAATATGACAGTAGTTTTTGCATTAACGCTTGGCAAGGAAACGCCTGACATGGCTGTGAAACGTATGGCCATATGGAATTCTTGGACTGGCTTTGGAACGTGCTGTTGGTACACTTCCCTGCACGCGGCAGTCTCCCATTTTCTCCTTCCCTGGGCATAAGACACAGCTTGCCATTTTTCAACAAAACTGGCCACTCTCAGAGGTGCGAACGCAAAGAGCGGATCACCCTGCCTTACCACTGTCTTATAACAGTGTGATGAAAACGCCACCTGCTCTAATCGTTCCCGCTCATAGCCTCATTTTGTCCTTTCGCAATAAGCCCTCATTTTCAGAACCGCTTAGTTGTAGACACAAATAAATGTGGCACACTTTAACAAGGTAAAATGTGTTTCTACTCATGCCTAAGATGGAGGACCAAAAACTCAGGAATGATTCACATTCCTCCCACAAATGTCAAACGGTATTTATGAGTAAACCACACGGTAGAAGTTTATCTTCCCTGTCACTGTTTCTAAACTCAATAAGCTGTAAAGATTTAATGACTATGATGCCCATCTGCCTTCACTTGGAGTGTTGCAGAGCTGTATATTAATAACAGTTGTATATAATTCAGTTTTAATCTATCTCTCTTATCTCTTTGGTAACATTTTACAGGCTAATATAAAGGGCAGAATAGCTCTGTGTGATGTTGGAGGAACATCTGGACGCATCCGAGGTTCACTTGAAGGTCAATGAACTGTGAAACTCCTCATTAAAGATGGCAGAGTTAAAACAGTTCAGATACCGGGGAAGAAACTCCTTAAAAGACCCTAAAGACAAAAGGTGAGCACACAAACCGCTAGGTCACATTGACTTTAATATGACCCAGTGTATCTGCACTAGCACTCGTGGTGATGTATTCTAGTTTCTTAGCTATCGCTGCTGGGTAATTAATATCTGTCAGCATGTCTATACTATCTCAGTACCCTTCTTCACATTAACAAAAACCTTAACTAATTGACTCTTGACTGGGATGATCACTGGAGATCAGCTAATTACCTTTTAATGCATGACTACCGAAAAGTCATTAAAAGTGGCTCAACCTAGCAACTAGCACCACGAGACAGATGTGGTGGTGTTAGAGTGTCAAGGCCTCCTTAATTACACACACTTAAACTCTATGCCAAGAATGTCTTTGCCTCTGAAAGTAGAAAAAGAACTATGAGCCATAACTCTGCTGTAATTTAATACTAAATCAAAGGATATTAAATCTAACAGCATTAATCCTTTATGATTGTAAGACTTAGCATTTTCTGTCTGAGCCTGGCAGTGTTTACATACTGTAAGTAAATAATTGTATTATATTTAGCCACATTTGCTAGGGCAAGAATTGTTATTACGACCACTCAGGGTTTAGAGATCTGAACAAAGTGATAACCCAAAATGCTCATTCACAACAACAGCGATAACTATAAAGATAACTACATCTTGTACATTCACACTCGACATACTGTTTAACTCTTTTTATGCCAGCGATAAACAAGGCCCTTAGAATATTTTGTATCATGATTATCTGAAAAAAACAGACCATATACACTTAAAACACTTAAATGTGTACGCTTCTTTAAAAAAAAAAAGCAACATTTCAAGCAAAAATGCTGAGAAAATCACGTTTTTAATCAAAGACTATATCCAGATCGGATTCAGAAAGATGATCAAAACCAGAGTCCATTAATACCCCTAAAGCTTGCATGACATTACATTTGGTAAGATTAGGCAGTTATGATTTATATGCTTTTTAAATAATCCCAGTATTTTACATATGCATCAGCTATTGCTTGTTTCTGCCTCTTTTTCGCCTGTGTTTTGATCCAAAGATTCTGTACTCTTTCAGATGTGTCATAACTCCCCCAACCATATAACAGTGAAAAGACAGAAAGACAGAAATTTCCATCAATGGCAGGGAAGCGTTGTCTCGTAAATGGCGGAAATGTTCGTCAATGGTGGGAAAAAACGTAATACTCTAAATAATAAAGATAACGTTCCTCTGTCTTTATTATTATAGCTGTGGACGATTATTAAAACTTTATCATTACAGTTGTCGTCCGTGGTTATCTAGTAGGCTAAGCTGTTAGCTTGTTAAATGAATGAAGGCTAATTAAAAACGCAAATATCATTTTTAGTTTTGGTAATATAATGTGACTTTAAAAAAACACATTCAAATAGCATGATCATTCGAATATATAACAGGTTTCTTCTGATACAAAGCCATATGCCAAATCACTGAAATAACCCTTTAAATCACGTAAGCCAACTCACTACACATAACGAATAATAACGCTTTTTATAAACAGAAAGCATTATTTTGTTATATAAATACATTGTTAGGACAGGTAATGACCACAATCTAGCTACCATTTATAATTTATTTAAGGCAGAAATGTTGCACGTATGTAACAAGCAAAGTATTTATCATAATGTCCTTTAAATAACATTAAAAGTAATATCACAAAGATATCAGCTCTGTTGTTGTTCATAAATACCAGTAATGATGTTGCACAATGAGGACGTTATTATGTTGCCAGAAATAGAGTTGTCAGTGTCCCAATGCGTAGTGAGCCAGCGTCCTTTACTGTCCTTACCAGTGCCTGAATTAGTGTACATAATATGCTGATTCACGAGCTCTGGAGCAAGGGAACTGAATGAGACACACCCAATGATACCTCAAATTGTGCAGCTTACTGAGGAGTATTAGGGGTGGGAGAATTAGTTATTTTTGCCGCGGTTTGAATGATCAAATACAGATATGTGTGTGTCACAATGGCCGTCTCTATCCTCATAAACACAGCAATTTCTGTCCTAAGTGAACAGAGAGAATTATGAAATTTCAATGGTATCAAATTTATTTTGAAAAACCTTATTTAAAGCAAAAATAACTATATTGTGATGTATATATTTTTTTGTGTGATAAACGACTTATATTTTGATATAAGATTTTGGTCATATCGCCTACTGCCAAGGAGATTTATGCTTATTTACAATTTCTGCCTGCAGGATGATAATCCAGACAAAAAGACAACCCCTTACACTCAGAAGAACCAGCAGAATGTCACAGAAGTGGCAGATTTTGATTTTGGGCCAATAAGCAACTACCCTGAACACAATAGCAACCACTTGGATACCCGTTCTCCATAAAAGTTCTCCATAAATAAATAAAAAATATAATAAGTAAATGTCAGTAAAATATGTTTCTGGATGCCATTTATAGTTTTACGGTACAACACAAAATAGACAAACAGTCTTTGGTGTAAAAATGACCATCCCAACCACAACCACGCCACCCCCCTACACCCCTGAAGCCATCCAAAGTGAGTTTGACCTCGGCTACCCATCAGGCAGGAATATAATAGATAATTTGGCCAGTAAATGGCAGGTATTACTGCAGTTGTCTCCTCTCGGAGGCATATGATTTAGAAAGACACTCAGGTAATAGCTTTGCAAATTTCCTCTGCCATCTCTCCACGCTTCTGCACATCTGAGATGTTGGGAGAAAGGTGAGGAGTCAATGACTATCCATCAAAACATCAATCTCCATTTATTCTCCTCTCAGCTCTTAAATACTAAACATGACGACAAAGCGCTATCATGTGTGCCAACCCCCACGGGACCCAAACACACTATAGTCGAGCAGGTCAGAGGAAGGCCTGTGATGTCAGAGTCAGTAGATCTTTTTATCTTTTATAATAAAAAAAATAGCTCCCCAACAGTTTAAATGACCCGATGATTTACCCTCAAGCCATCCTAATTATACATTACTTTCTTTGGTCCTGTTTTATATAAGGTGGACTTAACTACCATGTACTTACATAAAAAAATAAGTACAATGTACTTATTGTGTTCATATTGTATTGCAAAACACTTTTGCTGATATTGAGGTGGGATACGGGTAGAGTTAGAGACAGGTGTGGTGGTATGGGTAAGTTTAAGGGTAAAGTTAGAGACAGGTGTGGTGGGATGGGTAAGTTTAAGGGTAAAGTTAGAGACAGGTGTGGTGGGATGGGTAAGTTTAAGGGTAAAGTTAGAGACAGGTGTGGTGGGATGGGTAAGTTTAAGGGTAAAGTTAGAGACAGGTGTGGTGGGATGGGTAAGTTTAAGGGTAAAGTTAGAGACAGGTGTGGTGGGATGGGTCAGTTTAAGGGTAAAGTTAGAGACAGGTGTGGTGGTATGGGTAAGTTTAAGGGTAAAGTTAGGGACAGGTGTGGTGGTATGGGTAAGTTTAAGGGTAAAGTTAGAGACAGGTGTGGTGGGATGGGTCAGTTTAAGGGTAAAGTTAGGGACAGGTGTGGTGGTATGAGTAAGTTTAAGGGTAAAGTTAGAGACAGGTGTGGTGGTATGGGTAAGTTTAAGGGTAAAGTTAGAGACAGGTGTGGTAGGATGGGTAAGTTTAAGGGTAAAGTTAGAGACAAGTGTGGTGGGATGGGTAAGTTTAAGGGTAGAGTTAGGGACAGGTGTGGTGGTATGGGTAAGTTTAAGGGTAATGTTAGAGACAGGTGTGGTGGGATGGGTAAGTTTAAGGGTAAAGTTAGAGACAGGTGTGGTGGGATGGGTAAGTTTAAGGGTAATGTTAGAGACAGGCGTGGTGGGATGGGTAAGTTTAAGGGTAAAGTTAGGGACAGGTGTGGTGGGATGGGTAAGTTTAAGGGTAAAGTTAGAGACAGGTGTGGTGGGATGGGTAAGTTTAAGGGTAATGTTAGAGACAGGTGTGGTGGGATGGGTAAGTTTAAGGGTAAAGTTAGGGATAGGTGCGGTGGTATGGGTAAGTTTAAGGGTAAAGTTAGAGACAGGTGTGGTGGTATGGGTAAGTTTAAGGGTAAAGTTAGAGACAAGTGTGGTGGGATGGGTAAGTTTAAGGGTAAAGTTAGAGACAGGTGTGGTGGTATGAGTAAGTTTAAGGGTAAAGTTAGAGACAGGTGTGGTGGGATGGGTAAGTTTAAGGGTAAAGTTAGGGACAGGTGTGGTGGGATGGGTAAGTTTAAGGGTAAAGTTAGAGACAGGTGTGGTGGGATGGGTAAGTTTAAGGGTAAAGTTAGAGACAGGTGTGGTGGGATGGGTAAGTTTAAGGGTGAAGTTAGAGACAGGCGTGGTGGGATGGGTAAGTTTAAGGGTAAAGTTAGATGTAAGGGAAGTGTCAACAATTATAATTACAATCATTATATATAAATGTAATTGTAAATGTAACTACAGAAATTAATTACAGATGTAATTCCATGCAGGTAATTTTTAAAATGCAAGTACAATGTAAAAAAAAAAAAAAAAAATGTACACAATAAGGTCATTGTATCAAATGATTAATTTAAATGTTCAGACGAATAGAAGCAGAGATATACAAAAAATGTCCTGGTTCTTACACGCTTTATAATGGCAGTGAATGGAGGACAAAATTCTGAAGCCCAAAAAAGCAAATCCATCCATCATACACGTACTCCACACAGCTCTTGGGGTGGGGGGTTAATAAAGGCCTTCTGAAGAGAAGCGATGTATCTATATAAGAAAAATATCCATATTTAAACCTTTAAAAACTAGCTGGCAGATGGACGTATGCAACTCTTATACCAAAAGAGTAACCCCTGACGGATTATAAGAGTAGTGTAAACAACTCGCGGTTAAAACAAATAGGGCTGGACAACAAACTCAAACTCCCCTTCTCTTATATCAAAATTTCTTTAAATTTTTTTAATAATTTCTTTAAAAAAAAATCTTGTTTTAGACTTCTAATTCGTGACCTGTGTTCTGTTTTGCTCTGTCCACTTCTGTGTTCATCAATACGTCATGCATCAGGTCAAAGGTCAGTCTTTCATCATAAGGCCTTTTATTAACCCCTTGGAGCCATGTGGACTACGTTTATGATGGATGGAACGACTAGAGAATAAACTTAAAGGGTAACTAAACCCTAAACCAACTTTTTTTTAGTTAATCATAATGCTGTTGATTGATTTGAGTAAATGTTTTGACATTTGGGTATAAAGTGTTTTAATTCTATAATATATGGGGTAAAAACGTCTAAGTGCTGCCCTCTTGAGGTTGAACGGTGGCTACTGCAGTCGAATTTTCCTATTGGACGTTGTGGTGCTTCGTGACGTAGGATGGTACTTCCAACGGCTCATTATCCACGCCCCTGGCACGAGCTCACCACGCCCTAAGAAATGTTTTCCCTTGATCACATGATGAGGCTTCAGTCCAGTATGAGCGCTCATGTTACATGAAGTAGAAACATTATGAATGAAACTTTCTCGTCACTTGCTTTCAACATCCCAATGAAGAAAATACAGATAAATAATGCAAGTAAGTACATGTTAAGCTTTTCTTGTGATATTTTGCCGCCCGTCATGTCTACAGATCATTTTTATACTTCAGACGCTTTCAGACAAACCCTGATATGTAAATGGTTGCAGTGGTAATGAACAACAACACCGTAACCTGCTGGCGTATAACTTTTATTTGAGGAAATCTGTTGTAATAGGCTACCAGGCTTTTTTAGTGGCATTCAGTATAAGGATATGGCTGTTCAGTGTTCATAGATTAGTTAGTGGTCTCATTCTCTCTTGCACTGCTGCTTCGCTAGCATGAATGAATCAATGAAAGCATCGTCGGCCTCGGGAGTTAACGCAGTTTGAGCCAGCGGCTCGATTGATAAGGCTCTGTGTCTACAGACATTTCACCCTCCTCCACTTCAGGTGAAAGTGGTGGAGAAAAGTCCTCTACTTAAGATGACAGCTCTGTTGCAAAGCTACTGTCCTCACTCCAGTCACTATCCATCTTTGCGAGTCTGACAGCTGTCAATCAATCCGTCACTGTGGGTCTCAGGTGCACGCCCCCTGCTCAGCCCCGCCCTCGGCTCGTCCCCTCTGTCTCCGCTGGGCTCTGCCCACTTTTTCAGCATTTTTCAAATATTGCCAGTAGGCGGAGTTAGGCTGTGAACAGGGGTTTAGTTACCCTTTAAAAGGTGCACTATGCAACTTTCCGTCCACTGGAGGGCGCCTAATCTAAACAAAGGCGTAGTTTGATGACGCAAAGTTTGAGCACAGCATCTTGGGATGTGGTCTTCACCTCACAGCTGGTGGAAAAAAGGACTCGGGCAGAAATCACGTTCATGCATGCGGTTATTAACGTTACTGTAGTGTAAAGCAGAGCAGGACCGAGTGTTGTGGAGCTGAGCATGGCCGCTGGAGCGATTGTTAAACAAATACCCGCCTCGCAACCACCGGGACTTTTATTATGACGGGACGGGACACAGTCGCCGGGCGCCTGCAGCCCTGCACTGATCCGCTCTTCCGGCTATGATTATGAGGTAATGCAGCTCTGTTTATCATATTAGATACATTTAAGTGTCTTGAAAATGATGTTATGACATTACTCCGTGCATTCACTTGTTCACACTGCTAAGAGTAAAGTGCTCCTGCCAAATAAAACCCGGAACTGAGGGTAGCACAGATATGACCCAATTGACAGGCGACTTCCTCAAATGCTATGCTGAAACATCCGGTCCTTAGTTAAAATAGCAATTTTCTCACAATTTACAAATAGTTGGAAACATTTGGAATATTGTAGGTACTGAACAAAAATATTTAATCTATATATATTATATAAATATATAAATATATAATATATATTATTACACGGCTCTGTGAAATACTTGATTCTGATTGGTCAATCGCGCATTCCAGCGGTACGTTATTTCCAGATAACACCCGCTCATACGGGTACTCCGAGTTATCTTGACCGGTACTACTTCTATTCTTAACGCTGGCGCCATCTTGTGGCTTAAGCAGCCGTGGGTTACAATGGAAGACTTCAAGGCAGGTTTCCTTTATAACGTTTTTAATATAGATCTTTTTCTTACACAAACGCATCGATTCGAATCAGAAGGCTCTATTAACCCATCGGAGCCGTGTGGAGCACGTTATTTGATGGACAGCTGCATTTTTATGGACTTCAAACACAATTACAACTACTGCTGGGATTAACGTTAGCCTGGACTTTTTAAATATAACTCCGATTGTATTTGTTTGAAAGAAGAATGTCATATACACCTACGATAACTTGAGGGTGAGTAAATCATAGACTTGGTTTCATTTTTGGGTGAACTAACCCTTTCAGCATTCATTTTCAACATTTAGCAAGGGCAATAGGGCATACGGCAAATCTTCAGCAATAGATAAAGGCTTAAAGCAGGTTGGAACTGTTTTCCTTCGCGGAAGCTTTGCGTAAGAGCTATATATTTAATCTAAATATTTAATCTCGAGACAATATTTTGTGTCTAATAATTATTTATTTGAGACTAGTAGCCGTGTAATAAGCGGGATAATGTACACCCAGCCGGTTTTTATCGCAGAATAAACCCCTTCAGAGTGATGCAAGACCTCTCCGCTTCGCGTCGGGGTCCTGATCACTCTGTCGGGGTTTATTCTGCGATAACAACCGGCTGGGTGTACATTATCCCTTAAATATCATACAGGTATAAATGACTTTTTAATTGATTATTGAACTGTTTAATTAAAGATTATACAGCTTCTATGACAGAGCTCGAGACAAATCTTTTCATCTTGAACTTGGCAGTTTCAAATAATTATTAAACAACAATAAACTATGCAGCCCTTCCGGCGGACTCCGTGTCCGAATTCGCTTATTCCTTTTGATTCTTGATTCTCTCCCTAAAGAGGACTAATATAGGGATTAGAGTACAGGGGGTGATTTCAGACTAGGTGTTTTCCTTAGAAAATTATGCTCTAGAAAACCGGGAATTTCAATTCAGGGGTCTATATAAAAGAACATTTAAACAAAAAAGTGAATGTCTTGGTACAATCTCCTACACAAAAAGAAAATGATGTACACTCATGGGAGATAAAGATTACAGACTTATAGAGCATGTTGCTATAGTCACGGTTAATTAATTTATTCTTCGTAAAAACAAAGTTTTAAAGCTGGGCTGCATCATGGCCAGTACTATATTCAGAACTGCAGTTATAGGACTGCATTTCTAGGACCCGTTTTTTTTTTTTTTTTTTTTTTTTTTTTTTGTGACAGCACAACCTAGCCAATTCTACTTCAAGAGTTGCAATGACTAGAGCCACCGAAATTATTTTTTTATTGAATTCTTTAATGATCTTTCCACCTTATTTATAAGAGCATGGGTGGTCATTTTTAACTTGAATGTGTGAGGCTTTTAGTGTCAGCAGTTATTATTTAGCTCTGCAAAAACAGTTCATTACGTTGCTGGATGTTGTAAACTTGCATTTCTTTTCAAATCACTTTCAATTATTAACGTGCTAATAAACACATTAGTGTGCAGCACAATTGTTTTCCATTTACTGCACTTTGTTAATTATATCACACATCAGAAATAAAGTGAAACCGAAAATAGCCTTTCTTTTCAAGAAAACTGAATTTAAATCCAGAATATAGGGGCTCAAATATTGAAACAAATTAGGTTAAATATTTCAAGAGGGTTACCAACGCTTGTGTTTAGTGTTAGGGGTTGATTAGGACAATATAGCAATTCATTTTAAACAATTAAGCAACTCAATTATTCCTGAAAATTAATCATATAAATACAGAGTTGAATAGTAAGAGATATGTTCCAAAAACTAGGTTCCTAGAAATGGCACACTCCAATACCCTCCTCCAATATCATAATGAAGGGGGTTATTGTCAACAAAAACTAAAACTATTACATTTCTGTTCATTTAGATAAAGCTGGAATAGCATAATAAAATAAAATGTATTTATTAGAAGAAAGACTACATTTAGAAATGTTGCCTTAATTTGCAACCAACTGAACTATGTTTAAATTAAAGTATTAAAGGGTTAGTTACCCCATGATTTGCTCACCCTTTGAGTCATCCTAGGTGTATATGACATTCTTCTTTCAGATGAATACAATCAGAGTTATATTAAAAAAGTCCTGGCTAATCCAAGCTTTATAAGGGTACTAAATGGTTGTCTCCTTTAAGTCCATACAAGTGCATCTATCCGTCATATCCACACCACTCAGGGAGGTTAATAAAGGTCTTCTAAAGCAAAGTAGCGTGTTTGTGTAAAAAAAAAAAAATCCAAAAACTATAATAACTACCTTCCGGTGGATTGGCGTACACATTGATTTATGGTAAAAGAGAAACCCTTAACCCCTGAACCCTTGATGCATGCGTATTGACAAACGCGGAAGAGTGGAAGACCACAGGATATAGCAAAGCAGAACACCGGTCATGAATTAGAGTAAGACAGAGTAAAACAATATTTTTTAAAGAGAAATGGCCGAGGATTTCGATATAAGAGGCGTCAAAGCTTGTGATGCTCCTAGACATCAGGTAGGTGTTACTTGTTTTGCCGTAAGTCAAATTGCGTACTAGCCTAGAAATCTAGACGCACACTAGCGGCAGCAAATCTAATCTGCCCGGGAGTGTCGTCTAGCAACTCCCAATACCCTTCTGAGCTGTAAACGCCAAACTCTTGACGGGCCAATCACATCGCGTATAGAGTCGGTGGGCGGGGCTTAACATAATGACGCCAGAGTTACGCTTGTGTGCTTCTAGTCAACACAGAAGCTGGCGAACGGCGGTCTTTCGAATCAGCTTTGACTGCGACTCTAGAAGACTTGGAGTTAAGCTTTTCTCTGAGAAAAGAACAAAGAACGGCACTGAAGTCATTCTTAATAAGGGAAGATGTGTTTGGAGTTTTGCTGACCGGATACGGTGAATGTTTAATCTATCAACAAGCTCTGTTTCAACTTCGTTGCTCTGGTTGGTTGTAGCGCTATCCTATCACGTGCAGAGGGAGTTTGAAAGACAACCGTTTTTCCCGCCCCTCGGATAGAGCCCTGTCTATGGTGAGTTTCCAGACCAAACATCTTGATGTGGGTCTGGCTTGTCAGGCTAATTGGGTACGGCTTTCCACCTGAAGTTCTGCCTTTATTAACCCCCCGGAGCTGTGTGGAGCAGTTATATGATGGATAGATGCACTTTTATGGACTTCATAAATGAGACAATTCACTGCTATTATAATGGATTAGTCAGACTGATTGTATTCATCTGTAAGAATATCATATACACCTTGGATGGCTTAAGGGTGAGTAAATCATGGGCTAGTTTTTATTTTTGGGTGAACTAACCCTTTAAGTGGCTTCCTTTATAATATCTTTGTCCAGACCACCAGGTGAATGAGCTTTTATTCACCTGAAACATTTAAAAACACTCTTAGGAATAAAATAACATTCTTCACGGAAAATTGCTTTCAATAATAACCTGCTGAGCGAAAGTGATATTTACATGTTGAACACGGGAACATTTCTAAAGCTTTTACACACTGCTGAGGTGCATCAGTGAAGAATCATTTCAACTTTTCAGTGTGCATGTGTTAGCCCTCAGCTTTACAAACTCTCCATGAAGTTGGCGTCTCTGCGCATTGACTGCTGTCCATGAAAAGCAAACAAACATGAGGACGCCGTGAAGCCTCAGCTCGTCTGTGGCTGGCAATTTTGGAAATCATCACACGTTGGCAAATGTAATACTGCTATAATCTGCGTTTTCCCCCGTTCCCCACCCTTTCACGTTCTATCAGCCTGTTTCTCTGAGACTGCATCCTGCAATACATATTTGAAATGTAAGTTGTTAGCATCGGGGAAGATTTGAGGGTTTTAGATATCGCTTTTATCAGGAAAAATACCAATTAACCCATCTTTTCACGTAAAACGGCTCTTCCGGAATCGGAAACAAAGAGAGCCCGGCACAATTAATCGCACGCCTCTGTGGTCAGGGACTGATAAGACACACAATCCGAGAGACAGCACAAAAAGAGAAACAGTCACAACATACTGACAACACTCGCAGGCTCAGCCAAAACCACAATGACTCAAATTACTGCTCCACAAAATGTTGATGGCGGACGACTCGGGGCGTATTTCAATTTCGCAGACGGGCAGAAAAGGTTGGAGGGGCTGTGCAATGTGAGCATTCTCTTTTTTACTGCTTTTTAGGAGGAAGGAGGAGAAGAATTAGCCCAGCTTGTCAAGAGGTTTTCCTAAATGCCAGTGTTGGTTAATCAGAAGCAATGGTTCAGATCACTGACAGAATTAGTGCGGAAAGTCTGTGAACTGCTCTATTATAGGCTACTGTCTTAACATCAGGGGTTTAACCCTCAAATATTATATAAAGACAGCCATATATACATACATTTTCAATTTTTCCATTATAATACTACCGTTTTATTTGACCTGAGAACAGCGAGAAGTAATTTTTCACATTGATTTTTAGTATACCATTGAATAATGACTGAATACATGAGCTTGATCAACAAAATATTGTTTATGTCAGTCCAGCAGACCAGTGCAATGTTTGCCATTAAGTGTAACTAAAGCATATTTGTGATATTTGAAACTCGATGTGCTGCGGTGATACGCAAATTCCTTGTTGTATAGCTTGCACACAACCATGCTCTTGTCGACGCTTCCATCCTTTTTTTTTTTTTTAAACAAAATTTCCCATCCACGGGGCCAAGCAAAGCGGCCACATCAGCTTCTTCGTAAATGTTCACTCTGGTTTGTTGTCGTCGTGACCAACGTGACTCCTAAGCGTGACTCGTGAACGCTAGTTTGTGTTCCAGTATAATCGGTCCGTCGAAACTCATTCATTGAAAAATGCTCCGCGATGCAAAAATAAGTGTGGTTAAAATTATGTTATTTATTTTTTGCGTAATTAATCGTAATTAACGCGTTAAAGTCCCGTACCTAATATATATATATATATATATATATATATATATATATATATATATATATATATATATATATATATATATATATATATATATATATATATACACACACACACAGTGCCTTGCGAAAGTATTCAGCCCCCTTGAACTTTGTGACCTTTTGCCACATTTCAGGCATCAAACATAATGATATAAAACTGTATTTTTTGTGAAGAATCAACAAGTGGGACACAATCATGAAGCGGAACGAAATTTATTGGATATATGAAACTTTTTTAACAAATCAAAAACTGAAAAATTGGGCGTGCAAAATTATTCGGCCCCTTTACTTTCAGTGCAGCAAACTCTCTCCAGAAGTTCAGTGAGGATCTCTGAATGATCCAATGTTGATCTAAATGACTAATGATGATAAATAGAATCCACCTGTGTGTAATCAAGTCTACGTATAAATGCACCTGCACTGTGATAGTCTTAGAGGTCCGTTTAAAGCGCAGAGAGCATCATGAAGAACAAGGAACACACTTTAAACATCCCAAGGAGCACTGTGCAAGTGATAATATTGAAATGGAAGAAGTATCAGACCACTGCAAATCTGCCAAGACCTGGCCGTCCCTCTAAACTTTCAACTCATACAAGGATCAGAGATGCAGCCAAGAGGCCCATGATCACTCTGAATGAACTGCAGAGATCTACAGCTGAGGTGGGAGACTCTGTCTATAGAACAACAATCAGTCGTATACTGCACAAATCTGGCCTTTATGAAAGAGTGGCAAGAAGAAAGCCATTTCTTAAAGATATAAAAGTCTCTTTTAAAGTTTGCCACAAGCCATCTGGGAGACACACCAAACATGTGGAAGAAGGTGCTCTGGTCAGATGAAACCAAAATTGAACTTTTTGGCAACAATGCAAAACGTTATGTTTGGCGTAAAAGCAACACAGCTCATCAAAAGTTTGAAATATCCAATACATTTCGTTCCACTTCATGATTGTGTCCCACTTGTTGATTCTTCACAAAAAATTCCAGTTTTATATCTTTATGTTTGAAGCCTGAAATGTGGCAAATATATATACACACATTTATATTGTGTGATAAAACAATAGTTTTATATGGCAAAAATGTACAAAGTTGTTTGAAAAAATAAACTGTTCTTTTATATTGTTATTATACTAAAGTCAAAGCAAATAACTAAAAATATCTAAAAAATATTGACTTACGTAACAACTGGCAGATTGCCAACAGCCCTCGGATTGTTGTTGCTACATTCACTGGCACTGCATGTCATTACCTTGACAAACTGACAAAAACTAAAAGTCTTGATGACATGTTTCCCCTATCCATTAGATATAAATAGTGTGTATTAAAACTCGCACTGAGCAAGATAAAGGGGACAATATATTGAGGATAAACTCTATAGAATGAAACTATCATAACATTGCACAGCATACAGTAGCATAACTGTAACAAAGTAAAATAAACATTGGACAATTATAGTATAAATTATCTATCAATCATTACCTCGACAAACTAAAAGTCCTGACAGCATTTTTTGTTTGTTTTTCTACACATTAGATATAAATATTGTCTTAAAACTCACACTGAGCAACATAAAGGGGACAACAGGGAGGAGAAAATATATAGAAAAAAACAAACAAAACATAACATACAGTAACAAATGTAACATAAAATAACATACAGTAACATCACATAAGTGTAACATAAAACATAACATCATAAAGCATAAGAGTACTGTTAAATTGAAGGGGGGAGTGGGCCGACACCCTTGCCTCTTCAGTACACATAGTAACAACATGAAAGAGCATACAGTAACATAACATAACTGTAACACAACATAGCATAACATTCAATAACATAACTGTATAGCATAACATAACATACAGTAACATAACTGTAATATAACTACATAAAGTAAAATATAAAACACTGGAAGAATATTGCATAAATGACCTATCAATCATGGGAATTGATAGGGGCACTAGATATTTAATTCTTATATATCTTATATCTTTTTTTTTTCATCAAGCTACATAATTCATTTAGAATCTATGGCTTGGTACTGTGAAAAATATACCTGGTCTGACCCATGTGTGTTTTGTTCTTTCTTGCTGCACAGGTGGACAGATGGATCCTGTGTCTGTTCCAGCTCTGCTGATCAGGGATCAGGTGGCCTCTCTCACAGTGATGGGGCACAACATGATGCCTAAATTACCAAAATAAACATCTTTCTGGAAGCTTCCCAGGTCATGCATAACCCATTCCACCTGAGTTATCGTGATAATATATCATATAATGTTAAAAGTAGTGTCCATCATGTCTGGGACTCACTATGTGGGTGTTTTTGACTGTTGATGTATATGAGTTATTTTGTTTTTGAAGACTACAAAGTTTGGTACATTAGCCCCTGGTTTCACAGACAAGGCTTAAAGGGGATATATTGTGCCCCTTTTCACAAGTTGTACTATACAGTTCGGGTGTCCCTAGAATGTGTCGGAAGTTTCAGCTCAAAATACCACCCAGATCATTTATTATTGCTTGTCAAATTCCTATTTGGGTGTGAGCAAAAATGTGCCGTTTATGTGTGTCCCTTTAAATGCAGATGAGCTGCTGCTCCCCACCCCCTTCCAGAAGAGGGCGGATCATTTACACAAGCTTCGGATACTCCATCAACAACAAAACAGGCCCATCTCACTCAGCCAAAATGTCAGAAATAACCTGACGTTTGTGGAGTGCAGCCTTACATGATTGAACTGGAGGAGAGACTGTAAAAATCATCATCGGACGGTGTTTACGCGGAGGCTCTAATGGAGTATAACCGAAGCTTCAGGAAGAGGTTGCAACTTTTAGACTGCAGCTGGACGTTTCTGAAAGGTTATGTTGCAGATATATTAATTCAACTCATCGACTAGCATGTACTAGGGGTGTAACGATTCGTTTCAACAACGATTCGATTCATATCACGATTTGAGGTTGTCGATACGTTTCAAGGACGATATTGGTTCATTTAGAACGATACGATCCGAAACGATTTAGTGACTTGAAAACGATTCAGTAACTTTTTAGCCAAAAATTTAAATCAGTGTGACTGAAATAAATACGTGCAGGTGAAGTTTTCTAGATTCCTGTTGTTTCTTTTAAGGGAACCGGGGATCAATTAATTATGGATATAAACAAACAAGTAAACAATTAATGGCAAATGTGTTCACATTTAATTTGAGAGCAGCCAGCAGTTTAGGTTGAATTAACCGGAGTTTAAGCTTTTCTGCTCTCATTTTCAATAAAAGTACAGTAAGTGCAACCTACATACTACTACTGCTACTTCTGCTTGTTTTTCAAAATAAAAATATTACAATATTAATATAAAAAATAAAGTGCAACTAACATCTCTTCAGGTTTAATTAACAGTAGGTTTACCTGCTACTTTTGCTGTTGTTTTTCAACATAAAAATAATACAAATATAATATTAATATCAAAAATAAAGTGCAACCAACTAGCCTAGAAATCTAGACGCACCCTAGTGGCAGCAAATCTAATCTGCCCGCGAGTGTCGTCTAGCAACTCTCAATACCCTTCTGAGCTATTTAACGCCAAACTCTTGCCGGGCCAATCACATCGTGTATAGAGTCGGTGGGCGGGGCCATAATGACGACGGCCGAGTTGCGTTTGCGTGCTTCTAGTCAACACAGAAACTGGCGAACGGCGATCTTTCGAATCAGCTTTGACCGCGACTCTGGAAGTCTTGGAGTTAGGCTTTTCTCTTAGAAAAGAACAAAGAACGGCACTGAAGTCATTCTTAAAAAGGGAAGATGTGTTTGGAGTTTTGCCGACCGGATACGGCGAATGTTTAATCTATCAACGAGCTCCGTTTCACCTTCGTTGCTCTGGTTGGTGCTGTAGCGCTATCCTATCGCATGCAGAGGGAGTTTGAAAGACAACCGTTTATCCCGCCTCTCGGATTGAGCCCTGTCAATGGTGAGTTTCCAGACCAAACATCTTGATGTGGGTCTGGCTTGTCAGGCTAGCAACCAACATCTCTTCAGGCTAAATGAGCAGTGGCTGAACCTGCTACTACTACAAACAGTGAGCGACTTGTTAAGAAGTGTTTTCCAAACTTTCCACGCACTGGACCGCAATGGTGGCTTGATAATTTCTCGCTCATTGGCCTCTGCTCTCTCATCCGCTGTCATGACAAATCCTGTCTGTGCTATGTTTTGTAACGCCTTTATCATTAAAAGAGCTAAGAAAAAACATTCATATAAAATCTGACATGCTTTAAAGCTACACTGTGTAACTTTTTAGTTTATTCTTAGCTAAAAACACTTAGATCTTTCAAAAAACATATGTGCTCATTAGTGTATATTTACTTCTTTCAAGTAATAAAGTATTTTCATAAGTTTAAAATACGCCATTGAAAATACATATGGGTGAGGGGTTCGAATGCTGGTCGCCATGTTGCTCCTCCATCTTGAAAGTACATTAGCCAAAGAGGGACAAACCCATAAATTCAAGCTTCGCCTTTCGCGTTTTAACACTCGATGGCACCATGTGGAATGTGAAGAGGGGGATTGCCATGTTAATCTTGGACTAAATTGGCCACCGTAGGAGTTAAAACGAAATCAGAATTGAGAGGAACAGAATCTATTATTCACTGGATGGTCATATACCTCTTCACCGCTTAATGGGGGAAAATATCACACAGTGTAGCTTTAAATCAAATGTGTTATTTCCTATTATCGATACAATCGTTTGATTACCTTTTAAAATGATATTACATTTTACGATATACAACGATATTAATGATATTACAACGATATATTTTGTCCGGAAGGCCAACTTGCCGAGCACAGATCGATGTAGTTGTATCATAGAAATATAAATCGATACATCGATGTAGTACATGAATCGTTACACCCCTAGCATGTACCGTCATGTTAATCTAAAAATTGTTGTATAGGTGCTCGTCTGGGAATGTAAAAAATTCTGTCAGCCGACTAGACAATGAATAATAAATGTGCATTTATGAATTCCGCAGACTGTGAGCGTTTTCGGGATAAAACTAGTGACAAAATACAGTCTATGGTAAGACTAGCTTTATATCTTGTAATTGTGATAATATATCTAACATTTGTTACTTTTTAACTCCCAAAATTTCACCTTTATTTAGCATAATACAACATTGACTATGAAGACTACTGTATTTACAGGTTCTCAAATCTGCAACTTTACACAGTATATCAAAATTCGGACTATAAACGCCTATTCACACCAAGAACGATAACTTTAAAGATAAATATATTAGCGTCCACACTAGGACTGCATGATTAATTGAAATCAAACTGCAATCACGATTTGGCTTATGTGCGATTATGAAAGCATAAATGCTGAGATTTGAATTAAACAAATATATGCACAGCATGTCAATGAAGAGCGGCTCTGTGATCAGTAACGTTGCTCTGTCTAAATGCACTGCGATTTTGAGTCGCTTATACAGTAACGTGCATTTGTAAAAAAAATAAAATAAAAAAAAACCTTTTTACCTCACCTTTTCCCCAACCTTTTTTTTTTTTTTTTTTTTTTCACAGTGGATGCATAAGAGGCTATATTCTATATTAAAGACAGACTCATTCTTGATTTTGCATACCTCCTGACAAAATTAAGAAATTGTGGCAAGCAGCTGAGCGACACACCGGTCTCGTCTCACGGCAGAGTGACGGGAGTGTAAAAGGAGGAGCAAAGACAGCGGAAGACGAGAGAGGACCAGGCCTGGACTTTACGTTGAGTTTTGTTTAGGTTTTGTTATGTGTGTACGGCAGTTGTCCATGAGGGGCTGCCCGCATTACTTTCGTTTTGTTTTATTAAAGTTGTTGAACTAAAGTTCTTGAACGTTCTCCGGTTCTGCCTCCTTTCTTCCCATCTACATACCCCGTTACAGACATCATACATTTTATAATAATAATATATTTTATGATAAATCTGGCAAGCTATATAGACATTTCTAGTATCTTTGAGTCATAGGCTGCCTGCATGTTAGTAACCCTATATTATGATAATTTCAATAATAATTATTAGTCATAATATACAAGCACAAAATATATATATATATATATATATATATATATATATATATATATATATATATATATATATATATATATATATATATATATATATATATATATATATATATATATATGCCATTATCGTTGTTGTGGTGTAAACTCTGCTATTCAATAATATTGAGAACGGTTTTCAGAACTATATCGTTATTGTTATCTTTATAGTTATCTTCCTTGGTGTGAACTGGCATTCATTTTCACAACTGTCACTTTATTTCTCATAATTGCAACCTTATATCTAACAATTGCAGTATATCGCACGCTAGCAACCGCAAAACATCAACCTAGCAACCACCCACATCACTACAGCAATCGCATAACAAAACCAGAGTGGATTTGCATGAGTTTAACACCACCAGGAACTGCTCACATTTTCTACAGAAATGTAAAAAACAAGTTAAAACCTACCATTACCGTCCCTTGAGATAAATCTAACGTGGATAACACTGCTCACGACCGCTGTGAACACCTACAAACTGGCAACAACAAAACGCTGCATCTCATTTCTAACTACATCAGTGTGGGATGGAACAACTTGGGGGGAAAAAACAAGGAAGAAAGGAAAAAAAGTCAGTCTGACATGAAGAAACCTCACATCCGTGGGGCCTTCAACATATTCAGCAGAGAAAACACTGCTTCATTGGAGGAGATCGAAAAGAAGCTGAAAGGAGGCAACTTCCTGTTGAGGGCTTTTATGGGCTTATGGGACCACACTGAGAGGAGCACACCGCAATTCCCCTATTAGGGTCAAAAACATTTCCATATTGTGTGTGTATTTTTGGGAGTTAATTAAATCCCTTCAATTTTTCCATATTATGTGAGTATTTTTGGGAGTTAATTAAATCCCTTATCTTTTTGTCCAAAACAAAAATGGCTTTGTTATTATTTTTGGATCTTGCCGTACCACATGTGTCTTCTGATTATATTAATATTGATGGTGACACTGCTGTTTTGGCTGTGGAAGCCTGCAGCTACAATCTGTCAAGAGCTCTGGTGGCATGAGACGGTGTCTGTGCTTGCCTTTCATCACTGCTGTGTCTTCTTGTGCAAAAGCAGAGACGGCATGGGGCTACAGGGCTGCGGAGGGGGTCCGTGCAGCATGGCCGAGACACGCCGCTGCTCCATTGGAGCACTCTTAAAACAAAGGGATAACAGTGGAAGGGAGCTTGTCACACCCGACTCGCAGAACAGAGGCTCGGAGCGCCACGTTCTCCTCAAAGAGCCTCTCCCTCCCTCACCCCCCCCCCCCCCCCCCCAACCCCCCGTCTCTCTGTGTCCTTGTTTTCACGTTGCGGACTGTCATACTGCACCATGTTGCATGATAAATACTGAATGGAAATCAGCAGGAACTGTGAGGCGTTGTCTGAATATGAAGCTTGCGATTACATTCCAAGAGAATCTGCAGTGTGACACAAATGAACAAGAATTGAACTGTCAATATTTACAGTAACACTGACCTCAAATAGCTTTTTTTGACCTAAAATTCTTTATTAATCTTTATTAAGACATACAAATACAAGGTAAAACTTCAAAAGTTATGTAAGATGATAGAACATGCCCAAACTTCTGACACATTATTACGATAGATAGATAGATAGATAGATAGATAGATAGATAGATAGATAGATAGATAGATAGATAGATAGATAGATAGATAGATAGATAGATAGATAGATAGATAGATAGATAGATAGATAGATAGATAGATAGATAGATAGATAGATAGATAGATAGATAGATAGATAGATAGATAGATAGATATAAATGTCACACTTTTGACTTTTTATGTCAAAACGGTATCTCTTGGTATCTCATAATTTCAACTTTCTATCTCATATTATCATAATCATCGACAACATAATTATGATTTACCAATGCATGATTAGTTTTCTTCTGTGGTGGAAATTGGCTCCCATAGTTACACAGCTATATATTTATTATACAGGTTTCAATTGTATTCAAACACACATCTATTGTTGTGCTGTTGTGATGTTCAGCAGAGTTACATAACTTCTCTTGCACAATTTTAATATGCATATCTATTTCTTATAAAAAATAAAAAAAAGTGTAGGTAGGACTGGAAATGTGCAGAGTTTGCTTTTGGCTAAATGATTTCATCAGTGAATGTCAATCATCTGTGCATGTTTTTGTAAGCGGAGTTCTTGTAGATCAGCTAATATTCTGCCACATAATGAGATCGATAACATTATTAATTGCATTTTGCACCCTCAGATGGCACCGCAGAGTCATCTGGCTGGATATGAATCTGGTGTATAATTATTATCAGTTAATTTAGCGGAAATTTCACACACAGAGCGCATCACGTTATCAGAAAGGATATATTCCTAACGGCCGTAATAAGGCTCATTCATGTGGATTTCTTATGAAGTAAAATACAATATGAGCGCCAGTGTTGGGGAAGCTACTCTGAAACTGTAGCTCTACAAGCTACAGGCTACTTGTAAGTTAAAGTAGTTCAGTTACATTCAAGCTACCATTTTGAAAAAGTAGTTAGCTACACTACAAGTTACGATTCTTGTTTTTCTTTTTCTTTTTTACAATGACCAATCATTTTGAATAATTAATGAATAATGTTATACAATTTGTGGTTTCAAGCAATATAATGCAATGTAATTGATTTAAAAGAGCATAGTGGGAATTCAGGTTGATTAGGACACTTTTTTCCCCAGTCATTTCAAAGGCAAAAACTGTCAGAATCATTTGAATAATTAATACAATAAACACAATAATCTAATATAGCCTATATCTCAAACTGACTGTCAAAGTCCAACATGGCTAAAATTCAACTTCACTGAGCCCAAAGGCAGCAGGCATCATGCAGATAAACTACCAACTAAAACCCAACAAAAAAAATAATGAATAAAATAAAACATAAAATTAGTTCATTGACAGTTTTATATATTCATTTATATTATATATAAAAAATATAACCAATTTACCGAACTATCCAGTAGTTTTCTGAACAGATGCATTTATTAATATGATCATTAAAAACTAACACTGATGGAAATGTGGGACATTTTTCTGAATATGCGACCTGCGGGACAAGGGGTGAAAATGCTGTAGCCTACGGTACACACAAAGCGGGACAGGTGGTCACCCTAGTAAGGATTAGTCTAAATGCAGGTTAAACTCACAGCACATGCAGTGATGGAGTGCAGCATTATGAACAGAACCGCTGTATCATAAGCTGCTCGCGTGAACGGTGCAGGCGCTTTGCTTGCCTATTTATTTACATTTTGAATGGTTTCGTTTAAAAGTGGACATTTCAAGCTTTCTATAGCCTACACATGATATATCTCATGTCTGTGAGGCAAGTAGCCTGCTGAGTTGTGGTTTATTTACAATGTTGTTTTACCACTGAGCAGCTCGATCACGAGTGAAGCGCGTCTGCATAGAGCGGATTGAGCTGAGCGTCCATCACCGAGCCTGTAAGAAGCAGAGCTGAGCGTTCTCGTCGGTCGTCAGATTCAAAACCCAAAAACGCAATGTAGCTTTTGGTCGCGCTACTCCACTACTTGCTGTATAATGCAGTTAGCTACTGGAAAAGCTAAACTGTTTTAAAAGTAACTGAGCTACTGACAAGCTACTGAAAAATGTAGTTAAGCTAGTAGCGTCGCTACTTGTAGCTCGCTACTGCCCAACACTGATGAGCGCTTAATCTTAAACCCTCAAACAAGCTTGATTGAGATTCCATGATAAATATGGCTAGGCGATATATCCAATAAACAAAATATCTGTGAGGATTTTATTTATTAGACCACTTTTGGGTGGAAATGATGGCTTCTCTGATCAGGAAAAAATTAAATACATAAATAAAATAAAATATAAACCTGCTTCTTTTTTCTCTCTCCGTTAACTAGTTTCATCTGAGATGCATACGGTATATAATATAAAATATGGTCAAAAGGTCGAAAGAGTCACAACAACTCCCATGTTCATGATACATGCTGAGGGACACAAAACAAGCTTGTTCACAGACTGTTGTTTGTCACGACTGCACACCTCTGAGATCTAACACATCGCTCTCTCTCTCTCAGCCACTTTATTCCTGCTCTGTGTAACATCACACGTTCATTTTGAGAGATGATTTGCACTTTAAAAATAACAAGATGTATCATCAGCTCAACGTGTATAAGGCTAAGTAACATCCTTCAGATGGTTTAATTAGAAGTTGGAAGTAGGAAGTGGGTTGTAGTTTTCACAGAGTTTAAGGCGAGACGCTCCAGATGAATAGAATAATAACATTAACTATAGATATCACCATACTTCCCCCAGATGACTGATTACATGAACTGCATTATTTTGTACTTTTATAATGTTTCCCGGTGTGCACTGATGTTAGTACGATTTTTACATCAAAAATGGTCATCATTTAAAAATAATAGTTTTTCCTATCCTGATTTTAGCTCTTTGATTTGGACACTCTGTTTGAAGGGGCGTGTCTGCTGTAATACTTTCATGTAAATGCCCACTGCTGTGATTGGATAATATATTTGCATATGGAAATAGCTGAGTATTACATGTGGAACTCTCTGGAAAACCTTCAGAACGTGTTTACTATTTCAGCTCTCAATATTAACTTATCGTGAAAGGGTTGATTATAGCATTGTATTGAGATTGTGCCATGAAATTTTGCAGTGATGTAAGTGATCACAGACATGTTGAGTGCATGATTGCAGTGTTCACTTCATTGCAACTGGATTTCTGCACTCTCACGAATGCTTTCATCATGACTAACAGTGCAAACACAATGTAAATAAGAGATTTATTGATTATAACGGGAGTTGTGGCACAAAATCAGAACTCAATCACTGATTGACTCGCACTGTTTGATTGACAGTTCCACAGATTGCAAAGGGAGGGTTCTTTGATCGCTTTTTATATAATTGAATCACTTTAAATAATAGATTATCTTTGTCCTACTAAGAGAAGCAATGTGAAGTTGAGTGTATAGTCACTGGTTTGATTTACTGACACAAACAGCAATAAACGATTTTGAGACAAATAACATCTGGCTGTAAATGAATCACTGATCACTAGTGATTTTGGTTAGATAATTACACACAATCAGTACATATAAATCAATCTGTAACAAAACAATGAACATAAAATAAACATAAGAACTTGTTTACTCACATAAGTGTGTTGCGCCGTTCCTTTCGGATCCAATATAGAAGGCACAGCATCATATGCAAATAACAATTAAATCTTAATAAATAAATCATATTACAAAAATCTAAACATTGGATAAAGCCATTTTTTTAATTTAATTGTTTTTCATGATTATTATTAATTTTATTTTATTATAATTTTGTTTTGTTTTTGAGAATTCAGATTCAAAGGTTTTAACAGAGGGGATTATGGATTTTTATAATCGCAATCAGAAAAAAAAATGTCAACAAAAATTGGAATAAAATATAATATATTAATATATTAAGAATAAAATCAGAAAAATGATATATGAACAAAGCCATCAGTAAAAACCTTCAGAATATAGACTAGATAGGAATAAAACTGTAACGTCTGGTCCATGTAAGTGCTCCTGAAGTGGAGATTTCTGACTCAAAAACTCGTTTTTAGAAAACAACCTTTCAAAGATATGTACTTTAATTGAAATCTACAGACGCAAACAGAAAAAGTGCTATAAAAGATACAGTGAAAAAGAGTATTTTGGATGTTTTCTTTCCACTAGCCTGGAAAAACAGCCAAAAAGCCACTTTACAGATGCATGAACAAACTGAGTTTTTGCCTTTAGTGCCTCGCCTTAAGGAGTGACATTTCCTCAGCAAAATCAGCATTAAACTTATTTGTTTTAAAACTAGTTGTGCCTATGCATCTAATTTTGCTCTAAATGACAGTGTCTCCTGTCACACAGAAATAATTGCAAAGGGCTGTAGATGGAGTGGCCGCAGCGGTCTGCACTTACAAGAACTGCCACAGTGAAGAATTGATGGGCTTAAACCGTCATTAATATTCAAGGTGAAGTCCCTCTCAGTATCCAACGTTGTTTAGCCGACCCTCCACTCACAAGCTCAAGCCACACATTACTCTTTTCTCCGTTTCTGTGTGCCATCCCTATTTACCCCTAATTTCTCCCTCTCGCTCTTCTCCCTTTTGCATATTTTTTCATGTGGTGATGAGTAACTAACTAAAAGTATCAGCGCTACTAACCTAATTTCATTGTTCAGTAGTGCGACAGTGCCTCAGCTGTTTTCAAACCTTATTTCTAGAAATAAGAATAAATAAATAAATCCGACACTGCTGTGTTTTGTAATATTGTACACAGCCGAGCAAACTGAGGTCATAACGAAACGCACCAAAAAATCTCACCAAGAAAGAAAGGCAAAAAGGATTCACTGATTCGCTCAAGACTTTTTTTTTCAGCCAAAAATAAAATGATATCAAAGAAAGTGAGAGAGGGATAGATAGATAGATAGATAGATAGATAGATAGATAGATAGATAGATAGATAGATAGATAGATAGATAGATAGATAGATAGATAGATAGATAGATAGATAGATAGATAGATAGATAGATAGATAGATAGATAGATAGATAGATAGATAGATAGATAGATAGATAGATAGATAGATAGATAGATAGATAGATAGATAGATAGATAGATAGATAGAAATTCGCACTAGCTCCGCCCAACAATGCCTGGTTGGACCAAACAAGATTTAAAAAAAAGACGTGCAGATTTTAAATTTGAAAATTTGACGCGATCGACCCGGGTTCAAATCCACCTTTTACCGAGCTCGCTCTTCTCCCTTTTCCCATCACATATCATATCGGCAAGGCATTTACTTTTAATAAAAATGAAGTACATGATCCAAAAGGGGAAATAAAGTGGCTAACGAAATGTTTAATTATGATAAAAGCATTTATTGGGTAGGGTTAGGGGTAAGTGAAGGGAGGGATTTTATAGTCCCATTAAGGTGGCATACATTTAAACATTTTAAATAAATATAATAATTTACACGCTATTATTATTGCATCCTGTTAATGTACAACAATACTGAGGTGCAAATAGTATGCATCTTTTAAAATAAAGTATAAATTAGAAAATAATTGCGACTTCTACATGGTTTAAATACAATATATCACTTAGTAAACAGCATCTACAGCTATTTGCACTTAATGCAAATATCATCTATCGCTAAGAAATATGTTATTTTCACGTACTGTAAATAGAATTTAGTTGCTATTACAATTGGTGTAAATAACATCTATTGCTATTTGTAAATAGTTATAGTCAAAAAATACTTTTTGCAGCAAAAAAATTAAATGAACTTGTGAAAGAAAGAAAGAAAGAAAGAAAGAAAGAAAGAAAGAAAGAAAGAAAGAAAGAAAGAAAGAAAGAAAGAAAGAAAGAAAGAAAGAAAGAAAGAAAGAAAGAATCATTTTCTGATTTATTGACTGAGATACAATTAAGATGCAACATTTAAGATAATATAAAAAAACACAAAATTTAAAAAAAATTAACTGAAAGAAAAAAAGATATCAATCAGTCATATAAATGAGTTGAAATATTTTATATGAAAATAAATAATTTTTTGTTGGCCCAGATAAGTGCATCTCTGATTCCAAAAAATACAAAACAAAATACAAAATATATTTTAAAACAGCTTCAATATTGCATATTAAATTCACTAGCATCTTTTTCAAATTACTACAAACTATCAGTAACGTGAATGAACTAGAGATTCAAAGTAGCTTGAAGAACACAGATTTCTACTTTTTGATCTTCCGGCCCATCCCTAATTATTCGTGGCCCGTTAATGCGATTTCCTGTGCTTCATTATTGAAAGGCTCTCTGCGTGCCTGGGCATTAGGGCCTGGCTGCAGGACGCGTGTTACTTTAGCCTCTTTCTGCTTGTTATGATCTCTCTTTGTGATTAAATGACCCCTTCAGTAATGACATACACCGCAGATGGACGGCGGAGGACATGGCAAACTACTGAAGCAGCAAAACGCTGCCGTGACACTGCCCTGAGACAGCCGCGTGGCCGCCGATACGTTTAATGAAGGGAGTGATGAGTTATTGATGCCTCCGCTCTAATTAGAGGTCCAGAAGTGTCCACGGCAGTCAAGGCGGTGACAGCAAACACAAAGACGGTCATTGATTGTGTTAGGATGAACTGACTTAGGGTTTTGCCGTCTAGAAGAGCACAGGCACATAACTACTGTTCTACTTGACTGCCGCGGGCCTATTCTGATTAGTTACACCTCCCAGGACCAGTGAAACTAATTACTGGCTTTAACTTCAAAACCAATACTGAAAGGTTTAGGGATGTGGAAAGTGCTTAGACATTCTTCAATTCAGATTCAGTCTGATAATGGCTTGTTTAGCTCTGTCCCAAAATCTAGTGAGCTGCCTTACTGTCTGTTTTACTTTGACGCCGTCCTAGAGGTCTGCGCAGGATGGATTTTTAAATCACGCAAGATTTTATACTGCTCCCGCACAAAATATGTTGGTTTTATCCCGCTTCTACCTAGCCTGGATGCCAGCCGAACTTAGCCCCACCCACAATATTTTTAGGTCGGGCGGTTCGGTCTGGCCTCGATCCATAGAGGAGTAATTATCCCCGAACAGAAACTGTTCGGACCAATGAAATCATCAGGGCGGGCTTTAGACGATGACGGACAGATAATCAATAGTAACATAATCATGCACGTCATCAAAGGGGCTTGGATTATATTTGTTCGAATCCTAAACGGAGAGCTTGTTTGTATCTGCATTCACCTTCACAATTTCTCTCAAAAATTATGATCATGTTGGGTAAGTACTCTGTGTATCATTAAATTATTTTATTTTTTTAAAACACCGGCAAATATTGTTTATTCTAGTGCGCGTGCAGACAGGGTTGCCAAGTTTTTACAACAAAAGCCGCTAACTACTAGCCCAAAACAATAGCTTCTTGGGGGAGGTTCTCCGGAAAAAAAAGGTGTTTGGGGGTAAAATGTGTGTTATTTTGGCAAGGTTGCCTGCTAAAATTTGCACTCATGGGTCTATATATCACACAATAGTGCTTCAACAAGTGGACATAGAAAACAACCCGCGGAAAAAAGTGAGGACTTGGCAACACAGTGCAGTTGACATTTGACAACTAGCGTAATGTGTCACTTCGTTGCTCTGATTGGTTGTAGGTCTATCCAATTGAGGTCTTTCCTGGTTCGGTTGAAACACGCCCCATAATCACAGCCCAATGGAGCAGTTTCAGACTCATATTCTGACTAGAATTGAGAATGACCACGTCAGGCTAGCTCCTACCCAAAACTTTCAGGTTTTGTCCCGGTCACGACTGCAAAAGCCTGTAGGAAGAGATCTATACTGATTTTTCAGTCCCGGTCTGGTCATTCTGGTGTTTTTAGGGGGAAAAAAAATTCAATTTCCAAGTGACAGACTTTTGCGTCGTCTTTTTCTTCTTCTTCTTCTTTCGGCTGTTCCCTTCAGGGGCCGCCACAGCAAATCATCTGCCTCCATCTTGTCCTCAAATTACAGATTTCTGCGTACTGTTATTATTAGATCATTCTATTTTGCGCGAGCACACAAGGCATTTATTTCTCCTGCATCCAGTGTACGGCCATTTTCAGGTAATAGTTCAATATGTTTTGCTTCTGTGCATAAATAATTTTATGTTAGCCAACAAAATTATGTTAGCATGTTGCTAAGCTAACTAAACAAACTTCAGGTCATTATGACATTAAACATTTTTTTTATTTGTTTTTAAAAATTGAGTGCAAGTCTCCATATAGAGCTATCTAGTGGCAAGTGATAAAATATCATATATTTTCCACAAGAGGGCCCAATCAAACAGCAGGCACAATGCGGCGGCAGGCACTATGCAACTATTATTATTATTTTTTTTACTATTTTCAGTTATCAATTTCATGTCCTGAACAAAGTTGTTAAAATAGCGTATGCATTTGCGGCTATTTGTGCGCCCATGGTCTTAAAACGCGGTGTGTTCAGGTGCATTGTTTGTACATCACTATTTTGAATTGAGACAACTGAAAAAGACTGTGCCATTGACCAACTTAAACCGGGTCTAAAGTCAATGTCGCAATACTTTTTCTGTTATTTAAAGTGCGTGTTAGTAATGTGTGCCTATAGGTGGGTGCACAACACACATACTCTCTACTTGTTACACACAAACATTTGTAAATATAAAAAATAACAGGATTCCTCTCTGGAGAGGCATTCCGTTTTTCCACTTGCAAATTAAGCCATGTAAATAGTGAATATCATATATTGTTATCTAGTAAATCTAGTAATTTAAAAGGTATAAAATAAAAATAACCACAAAAAAAATTTGCATTTCAACCATTGCACCATTCACATGCATTATACGACTGACAGACTGCAACAGTTGGAGTTAAAAATCATTTGTGTTCTACTTAAGTCTCCTATATCTTGGATGCCCTGGGGGTAAGCATATAACATCATTTTTTTTAAGCTAAAGCATTGTAAAAACATATGTTGTCATAACTTATTGATCATAACATTTTTTACAGTGTGCGCTTATGAGTTTTCATAGCTCCTAATTAATTTAAACACTTGTTCAGTTGTATCTTGATTACTGTAGTACTTAGTGTGTACTTAAAAAAAATGAGTATTTTTCAGTTTTGAGTAATTTTTTTATTTTATTTTTTATTTATTTTTTGCATTAGTTTTATTGAATTTCAACATAATAGTGCCCTGTTCTGGGAAAGTGTCTTAGGGTTGTGATAATGTGACATTATTTAGCCAATATATAGCTAATTTTACCGCCAAATCATTCTCATCCTAATTCATGCATTGTACATGGAAAATAGTTTAGGGTTGCCAGTTCAGAACAAAAAACACCCAGTTGTTTAAAACTAGCCCAAAATAAGTCCAATTGCATTTCAGACTCAGGTAAAATCTGTGTTTTTTTTGCGGGGTTTCCCCGCTTGCATTTGCATTCCCGGGGGCTAAATATAACATTAATGGGGTTGCTTCAACACACGGACATGAAAAACAGCCGGGGGCAACAATGTTAAAGTAGCAAAAATCCATGGGAAAACCGCGCACTTGGCAACACTGAAATAGATTACAAAATAATAGTATTACTGTACATCATGGTTGAATTTGTTGTACTTGCCTACTTTAGACCAAATGTTTGCGTTTTAAAAGTATCTTTTTTTTTTTTTCATTTGTTTTATCAAATTACAACATAATTGTGCCCTGTTCTGTGACCTCAAGCTGCTAACTTTCACAGTCCGCGGGAGGAAATTAATAAAAACATTGTTGTGAAACTTCGGATTTGAAGCTCAAAACAAGTGACAAAGTGCCTTTACAACAATTTCCAGTTTCACCTTTGAAAATGCTGACAACATAGTTTCATGTAATGCAATAGCATTCTATTATTTTTCCCCAAAGGGTTTTGTCGTCAATAACCATCAACATTACCTAGTTTTCAGAAAAGTGCTGCAGATAAAAGGAATGAAACATATAGTCATCTTTTCAAACACACTCGGTTACTGAAGACAAAAACATATAGGAAAAAACGAAATTCTCCAAAGAAAACCGCGTTCTTTTGCTCAAGACAGTGTGTACACGATTTGTTTGTGCATTCAGCGAACACCGGGCTCTAGGTCAAACACGAGCCTCTCATTGTCATTTGAAGGTGAAAGAAGTATTTAGACAATCTCCCCTGCACATGCACCATCTGCGACAGTCTGTCCCTTCACTTCCTCTCTGCTTTTTCCTCTCCACAAGGTTCAGTTGTTGTCATCTACGTTATGAGAAAATGCTTTGAGCTGATCTGGGAACAGCGCCAGGTGCCACACGCCAGTCTGTTTCCTCTAATACGCTCCATTTTAGCATAAACTGTAATTAACGCAACTTGGCACTACACTTAGCACAGGAATTTTTCGGTTCAGACCAACGGCTTTAGAGCTGACGTACGCAACACCATCAGTTGAAATGTTGTTTTTGTACTTCTTCTTATAGTTTTACAACATTTTCCTTTAAATAAGCAATACATTTGTGCCAAAACATAAAGGACATAGTGACATTTTCCGCCGGGGGCGGGTGGGAATTTAAGAACCGAAAAAATTAGGACGAGGTACGAGTCATAAATCAGCAAAACAGCCAAGAACTAAATTATCCTAATCCCACTAATACAACCAGAAATCCCAAATCTACTGGAAATCTAAATATAGAGAGTGCCAGGTTGGAACAAATTATCTGTCTCAGCTTTAGTTTACTTAATGCTTACTGCATTATTACATGCATGTCTTTATTTAGTTCCCCCTCTTTAGGATTAAAAATCACGAATAGTATATCTCATATGTCCATGGGGAGGTTTTAGGAGTTTGTCATGATCTACTACTGTGATGACTGACTTTGAGTGAAACTGAGAATTGTTTTATCAACGTACACGATGAACCGTTTCTATCAATGCAAGATTAATGACCGCCATTACTCATGTTAAATCAGGTGTACTCAGATTTGCATTTGAATTTTTGATGGTTGCTTAAAGGGACAGTTCCCCCCAAAAATGAAAATGTTATCATCCTTTACTCACCGTCTTGTTGTTCTAAACCTGAATGAGTTTCTTTCTTCTGTTGAACACAAAAGAATACATTTTAAAGAATGTTGGTAACCAGGCAGTTGACGGTAGCATTGACTTCCATAGTATTTTTATTTCCTACTATGAGAGTCAATGGGGTCCACCAACTGTTACCAACATTCTGAGTTGACAGAGGATAGCGTCCTTCGTTAGTTGAATACAGAAGGCAGCCCACCGGAAGCTACATATTTTACTCTATAATGTGTTAATTATGGATGTTTTTCTTACAAAAACCCATCGGTTCGCTTCAGAAGGACTTGTTTAACCCCCTGGAGCCGTGTCGATTACTTTTATAATGGATGGATGCACTTTTTTGGTCTACAAATTTTGGGCTGCCATTCACTGTCATTATGCTTTGAATAGCAAGACATTTTTTTTTAATATAACTGATTGTATCCGTCTAAAAGAAGAATCTCATTTTTGGGTGAACTATCCCTGGTTTTCCAGACATCTGGTAAGGGCAGTTTAAAGGGGTCATCTGAGAAAGACTTTTGAATTTTACAACTCAAAGCTTAGAAAAAAGCTCATTATTGTGTCATAGTGTGCCGAAAGACCGTCTCTACCGAAGAGGATCAATGCCTACTTCTACATCTTTGCCTTTTTAGCCCCGGCCCTAATTTGTGCATTTCATGAGGTACCAGTGACACCAAAAACACAGGACTTCTCCAGCAACAAAATGATAGAGATGCCTGTGAGGATGACAAGATATGGTCTTTGCATTGCCACCCATGTGATCCGTACATTAAAAAAGCATGGATGAACTTTATTTTCAATGAAAGTTCCAGTCAGAGAGTGTCAGTAAGACACTGTTTGTTTACTTTATTTACTGCAGATTCTTTTCAAAAAGAGCCAGCTACATTGGATACGACATGGTATGTTTGTACCATGTGTCACTATTTCCATGTCTGATTATATGAATTTATACTGTATTTATACTGTAGTGCTGTAGTACTGCAGTCAAACTGTGAATAGTTGTGGTGTGCTGTTCTTTCCTTTGCGTCCACATTTATGGGGTTAATGCATTGGTTTCTCGAATACGGAAGACATCACGTATTTATGGACTTATTTACACTGTTATAGAGTTGGATTCTCATTCTAAACATGTCCACAAAAAAAACAAAAAAAAAACAACAACAACAACAATTAGGACTTTCTGAGCCAAATACACTCCTTCAGGATTCAAATACGTTTCGGAAAGTTTTTTTTTTTTTCCGCGTATGGCACTGTATGCCATAAAAAACTTTATTTGCCACAGCCAAGACTTATAAAGCAATATGCATACATGTTTCACACTGTAGGCAAATGTTTAAACTATGCAACGAGATATTAACATTTTCAAAACAATTTAACATGTAATGGTGGAGATGTCAATTTAATATGCAAACCGGTTACCCAATCATAGCAGTGCATGTTTACTTACAAGTGGTAATATCAAAATGGAGTGTTTAAAAGAAAGGGTTAAAAACAAGATAGCAAATATCGTATTAAATTAGGATGCTTGTTTTGATGTAAAAATCTTTATTACCATTATAAGTGGACCTCAGAGAACATTATAAAATAAATTTAAAAAATGCAGTTCATGACTCTTTTTTAGACTGCAATAGACTGCTGATTGCTTTTTTGAAAATGATGTGGTAAAGGCAGAGGATGAGTGTGCATGAGTGGGACTGAATCGGTGATTAAATTTGGATTTTCTCTGATGCAAAATGATCCAGCAGTCTGTTGTTAGTATTCATCAGTCATGGTAAAACGGTTCCCTCATTATTGATTCAAACTGAGACATTATCACCTACACAACATGGCCCTCATGTCACACAGGAAATTCATACAAAAGCACAGTGAGCAGAAAATTATTCTGAAACAATGGTGAAAAGCATAACCTACAGTAATATTACTCCGTCCCACGCCTACACACACATTCAATATTCAAATAGAGTCTGAACAAATAGATTGTGAGTCAGAACGCTGGGACTGCTAAAGAAAGCCTATTAAAATGCATGCTAAGATAGAACGGAGATGCATAGGATTAATTTTTGTGCCCACCCATATAACGGCTCTAAAGCATCATGTATACAGCAAATGACTAGTAATGATTTGTTAATTAGTAGAGTTTGCTAACCTTTTGTTTTAGAGACGGATGATACCCTTATTTCATGTGTTCTGATCATCAACAAATATGTGAATGTGTGTGTGTGTGTGTGTGTGTGTGTGTGTGTGTGTGTGTGTGTGTGTGTGTGTGTGTGTGTGTGTGTGTGTGTGTGTGTGTGTGTGTGTATATAATTCAAATATATAAAATAAATATTATTTCATAGAAAATAAATATTAATAATTTAAATAATATGTAATGTTTTTAAAAATATTTAAACTACTGAGAGGATTAAAGCACTGAAATAAAGTCACAACTAAATATTTTAAGAGTCCCGAATCCTAAGTGTGTCTATACAGATAAAATAAATATTATTTCATGATTGAATTTGTTACCTACAATTCAATTAACTGAGTTTTCACGTGATGTACCTCATTGAAAGTCACACACACACACACACACACACACACACACACACACACACACACACACACACACACACACACACACACACACACACACACACACACACACACACACACACACACACACACACACAGACACTTTTTTTATATTATTATTTAGTGCTGTCCTGAATAAAATGTTTTACATAAAAACATCTTTACATTTTCCATTAGAATTTATAAAAATGACCATTCAAAAGTTTGTCATTTATGTTGTTTCCTGGATAATCCACGGCTGTTTTTTTTTTGTTTGTTTTTTTGATGGTTCTTCTTGTATGATTTTTCTGAAGAACATTGGGCCGTTTAACTGCTCAGGACAAACAAGGGACTCAAAAACCCGGAGTCTCAACGACTCTGTGGATCATACAGGGAACGACACACAAGAATCAATGGTTCATAAACTTTTGAACTGGGTCATTTTAATAAATTCAGCCATTTTTTGTCTTATGGGCTATATGTAAAAAATATATAATATATATAATATCTTATTCAGGACATATTCAGGATATATATATATATATATATATATATATATATATATATATATATATATATATATATATATATATATATATGGACATGTAATGTCAGGGTTTACCTATAAAGACCTATATTTGGGGGCTTTTTAAACTACCCACAATACCCTAGTAAATACCCACATTGCCCTACCATGATAGCGACAAGATCCTTACCTACAAGCGCCACTAAAATTATACAGAAAATGTCAGTTTAGTTAATCATTCTTAAAAATATGAACCAAATAAGAAAAGGTAAGGTGTTCTTTGCAAGTACAGAACATATATAGACATTTTTATCTACAATCAGCACTTGAAAACACTATTACCAAAGCCCCAGGATTGAAATCCACCATTATAATTTATATAATAAATAATGTTCCTATAAAAGACTTGCAAAACTACATCACCACATGCAATATTACCAGAATCTACACTTTTGTCAATAGACTGACTTTCAAAACATTGCATATCCCACGGAGAGAAATTTGATTTAAGTCACAGCGAGTTATAGCGAAGCCCAGGTTATTCTGACCGCCGCATGTATGTACGATTCCAATCTGATTTCCTTTGAGATTTGGACAACCCTGAACCAGAGGAATCCTGTTGCTCTGTCACACAGCGGCTCTTTCCGCCCACGCTCCGCCATCTACCGCACGCCTCCAAAACAAGTGTGACAAACCTCTTACTTACAGACACAAACTCAGCCTCGCTTTCTCACACCTCTAACTCTACGCCCTGCCAAGATGATCAAGTTTCTCCCAGAGTTTCGGCGAGCACCACCCCCGGCCTCAATACAAACAGACGTCAGTGCTCATCTCCACCCTCGCCTCTAACCCTGGCACCTCCGCGCACCATTCACCCAGCCAAGACGAGGCGGATTTCAGCTCGGGTTTTGCAGACCCTCTCAAGGGAGGGTGCAAAAAACTGAGATGGAACAGAAAAAAAAAAATATGGAAAGCGAAGCACTGGGGCTGCAAATCCATTCCTGTCTTGGCGCGAAGCAAGCCTCGCACTTCCCTTAGGACTACCATCAACCATTACAAAACTGGGACAGTAAGAGCACGAGAGAGCTTATTGACGGACACTTGATTCTTGTGACGCAGCTAAATATCATCAGACAGTGTCGCACTAGAAATGAAAACCAGCACTATTAAATTTTCATTAATGTTACAAGCTCTGAATGAATTTTTAATAGCTTACCGTGGTGTAATCTGTTGTCTTTTTATCAACAAATATTCTGATTTATGCGGCAGCGTGCAATGCGGTAAAAACCTAATGTCTTTACATCGCCCCTTGACAGTAACGCCCTTGATTTAGTAACGTTGCAGTGTCCGTTAACTGCGTTTTAAGGTAGTTATTTCACAAAGATATCGAGACAACACTGCTAAAACCATTAAACGCCACTCTTATCAGAAGTGTAAATGCAATTAGGCACCAAAGGTTTCCATTAAAAGTATTAAACGTAGAGGTGTGATTTTCAAAACCAATTAAAACATGAGCTAGGGGTCCAAAAATGAAATCTCATCGCTGTATTTCCCCCCATGAGAACTCACAAAGCACTAATTTTCCAAAGCAGCATGTGAGGAGCCTAAATGGAAATGAAATTTGTTCACAAAAACACGTATCATTGAAAATTAGTCTTATAGTAGACACAACTCAAGCAAAAAATTGATCTAATGGTACATAAACTATCTCACTAGACGTGAATCAGATGTAATGTTCATAGCTAAAGAGAAGGGCTTTTACATCATTTACCCAGAAATTCTCAATCTGAGCAAATTCCTCACTCGCGCCTCTCAAAACCACTCCATCTAACATAGCAATTTTATTAGAAAACGCCTCCACTATTTTTCCCAGAGACAACTGTTCTTTTTTTCCATTTAAGCAATCCCAGTTGCGGTGATGGTGGGTCTTATTATAGAGCATGCTGGAAACATGGCTTGAACTGCAAACATTAGAGATGTCACAATGGCAGCATGTTCACAACATTTTCTAAACATTCATGATAAACTCAGAGCAAGATGCTATCTGTTCCCTCACTGGCCTTCATTTTTAGCTGGCATTTATTTATTTATTTAATTGAATGGATAGGTGTTGGCTTTGCTTTGGTTTGTCCCGTAGATTAACGCAGATGAAAATTAGTTCCCCAGCTGGCAGTCAGTCAAAAATGCTCAACAGTGATTGAAAATCAACTGTTAAATCAACACTGAAATTCAACAAGCTCGGAAAAGTAAGCAAGTTTAAACAGAATAACAATGTTGATTTGATTTCCAAAATGTAAAAAAATCATTCAGCCTTCATCTGCAGTGAAATGACGGATGAGTCACCTTAAAGCAGCGGTCTAAAGCTTGGAACATACTCTGCGAGAACAAAGAAATGTGTTCGTTTTCTCGAGGTGGCAAGAACAAGAACAAAGTTCGTTCTGGCAGTACATGCCATACTTCATGAGAAAAGCAGGTGCTGATCATCTGCGTTTCTCCGCATTAACCACGCCCACTTTAAATCTCTGACCAATCACACAATAGTTCTCGGACACCCGCAAGAAAAAAGTTCTGCTCAGGCGATGTGTCGAGAACAAGCTGCGAGAACTCCCAAACCAAGGCTGCGAGAACAAAATGACGTCATTTTGTTCTCGCAGCCCTGGGAGCGAGAACTTTTTTTCTCTGTTCTTGCGGAGTATGTTGAAGCCTTAAGCCAACCCTGCTCCTGGAGGGCTACCGTCCCGCAGATTTCAGTACCAACCCTGCTCCAACACACCTTTCTGTAATCATCAAGCAGCTCTGAACACCATAATTAGCTGGTTCAGGTGTGTTTGATTCAGGTTGGAGCTAAAATATGCAGGGTGCTAGCCCTCCAGGACCAAGGTTGGACACCCCTGCCTTAAAGGGATAGTTCACCCAAAAAAAGAAAAGGATGTCAATCTTTACCCACCCTCATGTCATTCCAAATATGGTTGGTGGTTTTGGACCCCACTGACTTTCAGGGTGCTTTCACACTAGCACTTTTGGTGCGCACCCGGGTTCGAGTGACGTCAGAGTTCGCTTCGTTTGGATGACGTGAACGTGGTCTTCCGAACTTGGATGCGCACCGAACAACCGTACCAGAGTCCACTTAAAAAAGTGGTCTGGGGTTCGGTTCATGAACTCAACGCAATCGTACTAAATGCGGAAGTGAACCGCTTTTAATGACGTATGATTTGATAAAAAAATTTGTGTTTCCCTCATTTACCTGATTAGCGTGACTGACGTACTGCAAGCAGAGAGCTGTAGATCTCATTTCTGCTCGTCTTCTGCGTTTTTTTGGAGCATTTGCCGTACATTCGCGGCAGATAGACACAAGTGTCATCACGTATTGAAGCTCTGGTAACAAAACCAACGGTTCAAAAAAATATATATATAAAAGTGACGGGAGCAACGTTATGCATTTCGCCGTCTTTACGCTCGCTGTCGTTACTAAGCAACCAGGTAAACAACTGCTGCTTTGATGACGCAAACGACCCCCGGTTCAGACCCAAATAATATAATATGAACACAGTCCAGCGGAGGCAGGGGGAGGGGCGAGCAATCAAACTCGGTTTGGTCCAGGCAATCGAACCAAGTGTGAAAGCACCCTTAGTGTAGGGACCAAAAAAGTTCAAACATTCTTCAAAATATTTGGAACATTTGAAGAACGTCAATAAAACGATGACCTATTTTTATTGAACTATCCCTTTAACCACTGTATGCCAACGAAACAGGACGTTTGACCAGCAGAAGATCTCCAGCTGGAACGTTTTATGATAGCTCTTGTTGCCAGGAAGGCCGAATTAACCGGATACTTTATATGAGATGAGCTGTCACCAAACCCAATGCCTGCAGGTGCCAGTGTAGGGTACGTCAGGGTGGGGGAGCTACAGACATTATCTTGATGAAGCTGTGATCAATACAGCCAGTGTAAGCCAATGAAATCCAGATAGCATCTCTTTTAATTGAGATTAGACTCTGCAAGTTCAAAGTGTGCCCATCTGATTTAAGAGACGGCTCGGTCTCCCCGGTTGACTCTTCATGGTGGGAATCAATTATGGTTTCTTCTCTGACATGCGACCTCAGAGAGTCCAGATCTGGACTGGTGTTGTAGAGACTGGGGGAGATCTTTGCCTGTTCTCTTTTGGGTTTTATGTCGGTGGATACATACCTCCTTTTCTACAAATTTTCTTGCCGGGTTTTCTGGCACATTCCTTGGATATTCTTTTTACTGCAAAATGAATAGAAGACTAAAAAATAACATGGGAGTCCATTATGGACATCAGGAGCATGCAACAGCACAACTTGACTGAAAGAGGAAGAGTAGAGTTTAACTGACTTAAATCATCATGATCTGCAAAAAATGTCCCCCTTTTATGCTTCAATATTATGGGCTGTTTACACTGAAGTGTGTGTTTGTATTACAAGTAAAGGGGGAAAACCAACCACCTAAAATGGACGTGCTGCAGCACACAGAAAGATTTGCATGTGCAGGGGATGGTGGGAAGGTTAGGACACACATACAGCCTCACTCACACGCACACTCACACGTTAAGCAGCGGCATGCATTGGGCATGCAGAGATCATGCTTTTTTTTCTTTTTCTGCTGCACTCACTACATTCTGCACGGAGTAAACTGACACAGTGAGATGACAAAGACGGGTCTCTCCGTCCTGCCCGCACATAAACTCACCATCCTCTGTTGGCACGTATATGTTTAAGAATAAGCAGTCCTCGCTCTGGTCCTGTACGTAGGACGACACCACTTCAATACTGTTGGTGAACCAAACCGGCAGCATAACGTCCGGTAGCCTGCCCTCCAGCAGGGTTTGGGGACAAACGGGGGCAAACTGAGTCGCGTTGCGGATTTCTGACCACGAAATCGGGGGCTCGGGCGGTTGGAAGCGCCTTTCGCCCGTTGGAGGTGCTGCGTAGGGAACCCCCAGGAACTGGATGACAGGCCCCAGGATCTCATTGTTGAGTTCTTTTTTGAATCCCCGCAGTTTGCCGTAAGTCGTAGTGACAATGGGGTCCGTCTCGTCCAGTTTTTGCAAGGCAGCGAGCTGGGCGTGCAGGGTTAAGCCTAATATCCAACACAAGAACGAAAGGTCCAGGCCAGCACTGAGGCCTAGCCGTGGACACATGGCCCTCCAGACGCCACCTAGGCGGTTTGGTCGTTGTAAGGGCATGCTCAATCCTCTTCGCGCTAGTCCCGCTAACAGCAGCGTCAGTAGTTTATATCCACTCACGCAAAAGAAACGATCAAACCCAAAATGCCGGACGTTCCAAGAGCAAAGCTGTCAAAAATCTCAAAGCCTCTTTGCATGGCAAGTATTCCCACATGGATTTAAAAACGGATCCAAGCAACATCTTCATCAGGAAGCCAGCTATTCGTCAGGTCCCATCCTATTGACAACGTAGCTTTCCATCCTGGCTACGTGCGGGGCAGGGGTGGGGGAGGCATTTGCGGCAGGTTGTCCACAGATAAATCAAGCCCGTGCAGTGGTTGGTCTATATCCTGTTGGGGAAAAAAAAGAAAAAGAAATTAGTGGCGAAGCAGATGGGAGAACGGAGCTTTATTGGCATCTGTGATCTTGTGTCCCTGTTATCAAGCAAAATGTTCTAGGATCACAGCTCACCAACATGACACAGCATCTATCATACAGACCCATCGAGTCAGATGAGAGGAATCTTGGCCAACGGCAAATCAAATACTTCTCCAATACACTTATAGGCTGAAGTGATTCTATAATAAAGCAGTACTTAAAACACAGTATTGAAAATCACTTTGTCAGGGGGGAGTCATACATAGTAAAACTTTATTTATTTATTACAAATATTGTGCATTATTAATTCAGAAACAGATTTTACACTCTGGAGTTTTTCTATTTCCTATTTTATAAATATATGTCTTTTCTCCACATCACTGTAATTTGGTGGAAAATACACACACACACACACACACACACACACACACACACACACACACACACACACACACACACACACACACACACACACACACACAAATATTGGCCTAAATTGGTATTATCTAATTGTGTACTTAAATTTAACAGCTGACAGCTGATTGGTTAGTTGTAATCCATCACATACATTTCTATCCAAGTTATTGGACATTATCAAGATGAATTTGTGAACTATAGTGAAGAAAAAAAATGTATAATGTGAGATGTAAAATATTTAAGGTGTGTAAATAAATATTGGTTTGACTATATACATATATATATATATAGAGAGAGAGAGAGAGAGAGAGAGAGAGAGAGAGAGAGAGAGAGAGTACTGTGTGTGTGTGTGTGTGTGTGTGTGTGTGTGTGTGTGTGTGTGTGTGTGTGTGTGTGTGTGTGTGTGTGTGTGTGTGTGTGTGTGTGTGTGTGTGTGTGTGTGTGTCTTTATAAATGAATTACAGTTTGAATATTTAAAAAAAACTGCTTCACTGTTAAATAAAATATTGTAACTAATACAAACTACTTAAGGTTTCCCTTTCTTTATTTTCTTGTCATTTTTTATTTAAAATCTTTATATATTAAAAACATGTTCTTCATACTAAATAATATATCTATATGAATGGGATTTTTTGCATTTTAATAAAGAGACCTAGAAAAAAAAAAAGTAATGTCATCGAGTTTAAACAAAGTAATCAACAAAATGTCCTGTTGTTATCATCGTTGGTTTAGACAATAGCTCTTCATTTCCATTACTGCAAAGATCCAAACACATCACATCAAGAACTCACTAGAGTGTGGTGAAAACATGAGTAAAGAACAAACGGCAGCACAAAAAAACCCTACACATCCATTTAATGCATCATCCTCACTTCCTCAACTCACCGATCTGAGACAACCTTGCAAATGTGCAAAAACTATATTTAGATCCCCCAGAACACACGTCTTAATAAGGAATAGAGGTTCATTTATAACCATGGGCGAGTCTTCCCCAGTGGACGCTGTGACGGGCGGATTCAGAACAGGCTTTCGCTCAGTGCTGTAAATGAGAAAAGCACCTCTGCTTCCACGGCTCTACAATAGGGTTTATGTTCCACTATAATAGGGCATTTGTCTTGAGTACTACTGTACCACCACACACAGACTCCACTGCCCACTACCTCCAACAACCAGATCATTCATGATGACTAGCCCTGGAATGAGTCAGTAGATCCGGACTGAGTGCCACACAGCCAGACCGGGAGCAGACAAGGCTGAATGGAATTGCTGGAACTGACCTTTCTTTTACCCGCCATATAATGGCGTCCACAGACAATGCTTAAAGAGCCTCCGTTCTGTCTGATCACAATATGTGGCCCCGAGGTCTAATCTACTGTAATAAAATGGACTGATTTCAGTAATAACATTTCCATTTTGCATTTTGTTAGTGGCGAACCAGAAACTGCTAGCATTTTATTCAATGCAAAGGTTTTCAAACAAGTCACTGTAGGGTTTTAGTAGCAGGCCCGTAACTTAAAATAGATCACAATGGTCTCCTACTTTTCCAACAACTAATAGGCATGAATATTTTATTTTCAGTGACCAATTTTAAAACGGTCACATACAATATGAATATTTGGTTACATCCTATATCACACTGTTCTTGAAAGTTCAGTCTTGCAGAGCACCGTGTCTAAAGCAAACCCCATTCTGCAAACCTGAATGTGTTAACTCAAGTGTTTTATTTATCCATGATTAGTCAATCTCAATGTGGCCCAGTTGACATTTCTACTCCCCTCACTTCATATTTCAAAACAAATTGCTCCTATTGACGGTAGCCTATCAATGACAGGCTTCAAAAAGATGCAAAACAGTCTGTTCCATCGCATAATTCGACGAACAGATAAACACAGACGCAAGATGAGAAATCCACTGCATTGATTGTGTACTGTATTGTTAATGAGCCTATAAAATCGCCTAGGAGATTTTTACAATAGGAGCACAGAGAGAGAAAAAAAAAATACCATTCCATGTCTGGCGGTAATTTAATATGCTGTTGGTTCATCCGCTTGCTGCAAAAACAGTGCCGGCCCGCAAGGCATGGGCTCTGCCAGACCCCTGAAGGTGTTCTGTGGTGTCCATTAAGACGTTAGCAGCAGATTCTAAAAGTCCTGTAGGTTGCGAGGTGGAGCTGCCATGGATAAAACTTGTTGGTCCGGCACATCCCACAGATGCTCGATTGGATTGAGATCTGGGAAATTTGGAGGCCAGGGCAACACCTTGAACCCTTCATCATGTTCCTCAAACCATTCCTGAACAATGTGTGTAGAGTCACAGGGTGTACTGCCCTGCTGAAAGAGTTCATTGAGAGGGAACAACAGGGTCATGAAGGGGTGTACCTGGTCTGAAACAGTGTCTAGGTAGGTGACGCGTCAAATTTATGTCCACATTGATAACCGCACCCAAGGTTTGCCAGCAGAACATTGCCCAGGGCATCAAACTCCCTAAACTGGCTTGTCGTCGATCCACAGCGCATCCTGGTGCCGTCACTCCCCTAGGTAAATGGTGCGCACGTACATGGCTGTTCACGGGATGTCAAAGACAATGAGACTCAGATGACCTTCTTCCAAAGCACGCATGCTCATTGTATGCGCTTTCGCCGGTGGACAGGGGTCATCATGAGCACTCTGATTGGTCTGCGGCTACATAACCTCATATGCACAAGAGTCTGATGCACTGTGACACATTAAAATTGTATCATTAAAATGTTAATGACTAATGCCACAGTAAACCTTAAGTTAGTTTGTAGCAGACGGGATATATTTTGTTGCCCTCGTGCATTGATGATCCTTGGATGCCTAATTCGCTGGTTTATGGTTTGTCCCTCCTTGGATCACTGTTGGTAAATTCTCACCACTGCTGAATGGAGCAACACACAAGCCCGGCTGCCTGAGAGATAATCTGACCCAGTCGCCTTGCCATAATGATTTGGCCCTGGGCAAAATCGCTCAGATCTTTATTCCTGCCCATTTCTCCTGCATCCAACATGTTTATTACGAGAACGGATTGTTTGCTTTCCATCTAATCTACCCACATTTAAAGGGGTAGTTCACCCCAAAATTAAAATGATCCCATGATTTACTCACCCTCAAGTCATCCTAGGTGTATATGACATTCTTCTTTCAGACGAATACAATCTGAGTTATATTTTTTGGGGGGGGCTTCAAATCTTGGGCAGTCATTCACTACCATTGTAATGCTTGGATTAGCCAGGACATTTTTTCATATTTTTTATACACCTACGATGGCTTAAGGGTAAGTAAATCATGGGACCATTTAAATTTTTAAGTGAACTATACCTTTAAAATGTGTCCTTGTTAGATGTCCTTCAGCGTGTGTGTGTGTGTGTGTGTGTGTGGGCATGTTTTTGTGACATATGTGGACATAAATGTGTATAATGACATGGGTATGACATAGGTTTTACAAGGAGAGGGTGAAATATGAGGACATTGGCCATGTCCCCACTTTTCAAAATGCTTATAAATCATAGGATGAGTTTTTTTAGAAAGTAAAAATGCAGAATGTTTCCTGTGATGGGTAGGTTTAGGGGCAGGGGCAGTGTAGGGGGATAGAAAATACGGTTTGTACAGTATAAAAACCATTACGCCTCTGGCATGTCCACATATGTCACAAAAACAAACGTGTGTGTGGGTTTGTGTGTGTGTGTGTGTGTGTGTGTGTGTGTGTGTGTGTGTGTGTGTGTGTGTGTGTGTGTGTGTGTGTGTGTGTGTGTGTGTGTGTGTGTGTGTGTGTGTGATCGAGTTTGCCTCAAAGGATAGGAGGAGGGCCTGGGGAACTGAATTGAGAGATACATGTATGCCTCCTCTGAGACAGTATGTAACAATCTCCATTGGGATACAGTGTTCCCTTGCATACAAATAAAGAATTCACAGCACAGAAACTGTAAATCTCCATAGAATATACACAATCTGTACATTTTTCTTATGATATGCCTTTGCTTGACCTCTTATAGATGCATCTAATCAATCTGAAAGCAGTTTATAAGTCCTGGTACACCGGTGACATCACCTCCCATCCTCGGGTTTTAAATAGATATAAAAAGCTACATAAGCAAATTTGTCTTACTGCATGTATTGAGGACACATTTATCACATGGTCAAAAATAAATATAATCAGGCAAAAACGTCTCCCTTTAAAAATCACCAATCTAGATCTTCTTTCATCACTTAAAACCTACTACAAATATTTTTTTGTTCTTTGGAATAAATGCCACTTAGTTTGATAATCTCTTCTATAAAGCAAAAACATTCTTACATATTTCCCTTGTGGGTTAGATTTCTTTGTCTCAATGCTTTGGTTGTGTATTTCCTTGAAGTAGTTTTTTTTGTTTTTGTTTGTTTTGTCATTTTTTTCTGCTTGAAGTGCTTATCTTGTAGCTCCTGCTGTGAGTTGTCCTGTTAAAGACCGAGCTCTTAAACCCAGGGTCTGTGAATCTCAGTTACAGTCGGGGCTGGATCTAGGCATGGGAAAATGTCTGCCTTGGCCACCCTAAACCAATAAAAAAAAAAAGCACCAGAAAATTGAAGTAGGCTATTTTTCTTTTACCAGCTGAAAGCAGCACGGTACGTTACACACTCACGCCGTACTTCAGTCTGTAGCAGAAAAGCAGAGACTGACAATAACACAAGAGAAAATGGGCACAAATAGTTGAGTGCTATTAAAGTGTGAATTACAGGGAGTTTAATTTATCTTCATGAATATATCTCTTCATATTTATTTGTAAATTTGAGTATACATGTTTAAAGCTCTGACTGATTTTTAAAGTACATTTGTTCACCACTAAATTGGGTCCAGCACTAGAAAAACTTGCTCATTTAAGAACGTGCTATTATTGAATATACAGAACAAGAACATAATGTAAGTGTAGTGTATAAAATGCACATGCATAGTTCAGTTAAAAAATATTGCTATTAATATTGTGCACTGAATGCACAAGGCAAAATGTCTGCTGAACACTTTTTTTGTGATAAACAAATGTGAGATATTTAAGTTTTTATTGTTGTGTTTATTTTTCTCGCTAACATTTAGATATTTAAATCGAATAAAATGCCAACAATAAAAAGAACAAGCTAGGTTAGTGGATTACCTTAAATGTCAATAGATATCACATCCAGTTCATACTGCCATTAACCCTTTCTCCAACAAGCGAAAACAATGTGACCAGTTTTCCTGTTTGTTCATGTGACGCTCGACAGTGGCGTAGCACCAAATTTTGGGCCCTGGGAACAAACCTTCTTGCTGGGCCCCCGTACCATGTATGTGTATGTATAGAAAACGGACTTCCCTGCCTCGGGCCCTGGTTACTGAGTACCCTTTATCCCCCCAGTCCCACGCCCCTGACGCTCGACATAACACATAAAAGATTCAGCTTTACCATCACAAGAATTTATAAAAATTTTGGATGGATGGATGGATGGATGGATGGATGGATGGATGGATGGATGGATGGATGGATGGATGGATGGATTTTGTTTTTATGATAAGTTAAAGGACGGCCGGATGGATGGATGGACAGACAGACAGACAGACACATTTTAATTGTTTAACACAGAAGATTGGATGGACGGACAGACAGACAGACAGACAGACAGACAGACAGACAGACAGACAGACAGACAGACAGACAGACAGACAGACAGACAGATAGATAGATAGATAGATAGATAGATAGATAGATAGATAGATAGATAGATAGATAGATAGATAGATAGATAGATAGATAGATAGATAGATAGATAGATAGATATTCATTGTTTAACACAGAAGATTGGATGGATGGATGGATGGATGGATGGATGGATGGATGGATGGATGGATGGATGGATGGATGGATGGATGGATGGATGTTGTTTTTATATGAAGTTAATTTTTTACACAGATACATGTATCCTGTGATTTAAAGATTGGATGGATGGATGGATGGATGGATGTCCCATGTTCAGAAGACAATATTCTCAACTTTCTTATTTAAATTCCAACAGGCATCTAAGAATAATGGATCATGGTTCTCGATTACAAAGGTGGTTTGAAGTGGAAAACAAATGGCTGATTATTTCAGCGAATGCAGTCAGAAGTTGTGAACACAGGCCAGAACAGTGAGTTACTGCAGCAGTCAGTCAAATCTCCGGCCATTTCATCAGCGTTTGCTTAAGGCCCGCACAAGCTCACACTCACCTTAATGATCTCATCTCAACTGCAATAAGACTTTGGGAGAAATTTATAGGCCAAAGTTTATGATTATGTGGATATGCTTAGCTTGCAGGTCAGAAAGGTGGCACTGGTGAGTTTGGGGAATCTAAAGTCTGATTGAGGAGACCCTGACTTTATTAGAGCTGCCAAAGACTCACTAAAAATTACCCATCATTTGCATGACGGAGTAATCCATCATATCATCAGGCCAGTCAGTAACGCCACTCACATATCACTTAGGAGTGGTACAACAAAGTGACAGTTGACATCAGGCCTTTTTTCAACACTCACACACTGAATATGGTGTGTGAAAAAAGAATCTTATATAACTAATAAAAATTCTGCGAAACTCAAAAGAATAATTTAATCACCCTCATGTCACTTCAAATGCTGTTTGTTCTGTGAAAAACTCTCTAAAGTGTCTTTACAACAATTTTTCTTACTTTTTCAGACTTCTGAAATGAAAAAAGGGTAACACTTTGGTAAGGACAACACATATTCACTATTAACTACAAAGTTTCCCAGTTTTGGTTACCACTGACTTCCATTGTTTATGGTAATGCTTTAAAGAAGAAAAAAAGTCACAAAAGTTTGGAAGGACATTCAGGGTGTGTAAATCATAACTAGGCTTGCAAAGGGTGATGCTGGAGTTTTCCCTCTTTTGCACCTTGCTTTTAAATTGTTCATTAAAGCAAAAGTAAAATGTGCATGGCCTTCATAAAGGATTGAGTGTTTTCAATGAACTTCTTTGGAAGTTGAGCTTTCATAGGAATGATTGGTCTGCTCTGCGCCAATGGACACACACCATTATGAATGGCGGTGCGCATTTTACTGAAACTGTAATGTTAGCAACAATTCAGGGAATGGCAATCGCTTGAATTGTAGGGTTCATTGCTTTTCTTAATGAAAAAAAAACAACAACAAAACAGTACATTGGCAAACTCACAAATTGCTTAAATGCATACCTGGGGTTGTTAGCGACCCGAGACGTCATTCAATACCCTCCTCCTCATTTCTTTTTTAAAGTTAGACATCGACCTTCTTATTATTCCTTAATCAATCCATTTTAAACAATATAACAAGAAAAATAATTGAATTTATAATTGAATGACTGTTTTTCACTAGTTTTCTGTCAAAATTGTATAGGGTCACTAACAACCTGAGGTGTTTTGACACAAGATCCAAACTGTTGAAATGACGTGACATTGGTGAGCCCAATCATTGATCGATTCACTGATTCATGGCCGTTTGAATCTTTATTTGAGAAACGCGGAAGAGAAGACAATGCTGAATAAAGTCGTAGTTTTTGTTATTTTTTGACCAAAATGTATTTTCGATGCTTCAAGAAATTCTAATTAACTAATGAATGTCACATATGGACTACTTTGATTATGTTTTTATTCCCTTTCTGGACATGGACAGTATAGTGTGCATAGACTGCAAATGCTCTGGGACTTAAATACAAAATATCTTAAACTGTTTTCTGAAGATGAACAGAGGTTTTACGGATGTGGAACGACATTGGGGGAGTCGTTAATGACATCAATTTAATTTCTGGGTGAACTAACCCTTTAAGTAAAAGTACAAGTAACAAGAGACATATTCACTTTAGTAAAAGTAGAAGTACTACAATGACAACCCTACTTAACCCTTAAATGCATGACTGTTTCGCCAAACATTCTTACATATTCGGGTCGTTAGCGAGATCTATATTTAACATGGATAGACCTCTACCTGTCGTGATAATATATAAAACTCCTGATGTTGGAGTAACACTTACAGAAGAATAAAATAAAACCTATTTTGTTACCTTTTGGAGCTTGGAAGGATTCAGTTTGAGCAGATGTTTTATACCATCAGCATCTGTCCTCGTCAGAGTTCGTTTACCAGTATATTCAGCATCTGCCTCATATCCGCGATCTCGAGCATATTCTCCAAACTCTTTTTCAACGTCTTCAGAATCAATATTTTGATCACTGACAGCTTCTTGACCACATCCATCATCAAGAGACAGTGACACTAATATTTGATTGTGTTTAGTACTTGCTCTCTGCAGTAAATCACTAAGCCATTTTAAGTTTTGCAGATTATAATTATTATTGTTTCATTTTCTGTCAGAGATAACTATGAGTGATACGTCAGTTCCTCATTGGGTAACAGACATTGCCACCTTGTGGAATAATGGTGAATTGCGCCCTATTTCCTCATTATAGATTAATTTATCATTGTGCAAAAAAATATATACGTACAATCCTACACACCTCGGGTCGTTAGCAACCCTATACAATTTTGACAAAAAACTAGTGAAAAAACAGCCATTCAATTATAATTCTATTTTTTTTTTCTTGTTATATTGTTTAAAATGGATTGAATGAGGAATACTAAGAAGGTTGATGTCTAACTTTAAAAAAATAATAAGGAGCAGGGTAGTGAATGACGTCTCGGGTCGCTAACGACCCGAGGTATTCCTTTAAGGGTTAAATAAAAAGTACCTGATTTTAAATGTACTTTAAGTACTAAAAGTAAAAGTACTTGCATAACAGTTTATTCTCTTAATGTCTATATTCTAATTAATAATTAAAAAGAAGAAAACAGTATGGGCTGTGACATTTTCATTAAGTTAGTTTTGGGTTAATGTAATTGTGCTTACCATCTGTCACCCAGTTTATATTCTGACTGACAATTCTGGTTATCTATCAGGGTGATCTGCAGAGTTAAATTATTCTGAAGCAACGTTCTCATCAGCTTTGATGTATTTAAATCTTCATATTTATGATATGTTTACCTTTTATAAAGGACATTTTTCCCCTAATCTGATTAAATATAGGCTATGCTACAGCTTTCCCTTCATTTTCTTAAATGTGATCAATAAATTAAATTCGAATAACACAATAGGATTGTCATCAATCAAATTAATTAATTTACACAGAAAAATTACAACTACATTAAATAATGTAATGAGATTGTTTTAAATAAATCTATTTAAATACTAAGAAAAATTGGAAAGAATGTTTAAACATGAAAAACCACAGGTGGCGGCAGGTCTTAATGAGTGAGTAATTGAGTCGGTTCATTCAAACAGCTAATTCTTTCATGAATGAGGCAGTCGTTTATGAACAGGTCATTGAATCTTTGATTCAACCGCTTCATTCAAAACGCTGAATCATTCAGTAACACACTGTTGTTGTGAGATGCATTATGGTTCTGATGTGTAAATATGATCTGATCTTGGAAATATATTCGCTGCTGAAACAGTACAAAAGTAGTCAATATTGTAAAATGTAAGTGACTTGATGTTAATTAATTGTTTATGGAACTGTCATATCAGTGTCACATTTTTAGTTGTCATAGTATTCAGGAAAACAGCACTCTTGGTCATGTTGTGATGTTTTTTAACTGTATTATATGTTAGAAAATATAAAAAAATTTGAATTTTTACTGCAGTATGTGACTGAGTTTCTCTGGCTGATTTGTTTCCATTTCTCCTCGAGAGGCTGCGCGAGCCTCAACAGCGTTCATTATAACAGTATATATTATTATCCATTAAATATCCGGACAATCCTTAATCTCGAGCGCTGAAACTGATCAGAAAATGTAACGAAAATGTAATGAAACGTATTGTATACGTTGTAAACAATAACGTAACATTATTGTACAGCCACTGTAGTGAGATGGACTTTGTATCGATGTTTTTAGTGACTTTATGGGTCTTGTGAGTGGGAATGTACTGAATGCCAATGGAGGCCTATCTGAAGCCTTTCTCAGCCATCAGCTTTCAACAAAAATATCTTCATTTGGGTTCTGAAGATGAACGAAGGTCTTACGGGTGTCCAACAACATGAGGGTGAGTAATTAATTAAATAATTTTCATTTTTGGGTTAACTAACCCTTTAAATAGTTAATTTAAAACCCTTATTTTATAAATTATAAATTATAACACCCTTATTTTATAAATTATAATTTTAAAATACCAATCCTCAGTTTCCTAAGTGCTATCTTGCGAGTGTCCCTATAAAGTAGAATGAAGAATCAATGCAGAGATTCTTAAAAACTGTGAATGCGTATGTTCTACAAAAACAACAAACAGGTTTAGAATGACAAGGGGTGAGAAAATTAATGAATTATAATTTTTAAGTGAACTATTGCTTTAAGATTCTGATGAGACTGTACATAACGAAAGGCACATTAGAGTAGTGCACAATGAGAACAAATCCATCTTCTGGGACTGCAGAGAGCAGCACGTGAAGACGTGATGACAGAAAGCAGATGCCGATGTGAAACGAGCAGAAATGAGAGTGGAAGTACTTCTTGTCCTCAGATGACAACGTGCAAGCAGCCGTCAATCGAACTGAAAGACGAAAAAGAAAGTGAGACGCAGACTGCTGCAGCAGAGCTGATCTTACTCACGTGGACCGCTTTCAACGACGACTTAGTCATGAGAATATTTTTAAACTATTCTGTGACTCACACAAATGCACATTGCACATATATGCAAAAGCTCCCACAAAAACAATTAGGCATAACTCATTCCCAGCACCTGCAAGAGCGAATGCCGGCAGAAATGCTGAGGTGTATGATCGCCACTGGGCCCTTTGTATTATTCATAACAAAAGGTACAGCTAGAGGGTGAACGTGATTTCACCAGGTATAACATGCTCCTGGATCAACATCTTTGTGGATCCTGGAACAACATTCCAAGAATCGTGTACACATCCCATATATATAAACAGAAAGTAGACTTTGATGCTGTTCAGGCAGCTCTAAACAAGAGGTTTGTTTGAGATAAGGACATTCTAGGCATATCCGGTACCGCTGATCACCACCAGGTGTATTCAAGGTAGAAATGCTGTGGAACTTTTGTAAAGGGGTTCCAAAAAAATCCAAAAAACACAGTAGAAAATAATATGGCTTGATCTTAAAGCAATCGTTGAAAATGTGTCCAAATGCATCAACTGGCAACAACAAAAATATGCAAAGATTTCTCTATTCTTTCTTGGATAAAAGCGAAATATTCGACAATCATATTTACACTACCCCAAAAGTTTGGGGTCAGTAAAAAAAGTCACAGGACGTTACAGTTTATCATCTGTCCGTCATCGTCTAAAGCCCCCCAAAATCAAAGGATGATTTCATTGGTCCGAACAGTTTCTGTTCGGAGATAATTCCACCTCTATGGAGCAAGGCCAAACCGAACCGCCCGACCTAAAAAAATTGTGGGCGGGGCTAAGTTCGGCTGGCATCCAGGGTGCCAGTCTTCAGTGTCCCCTTCAGACTATATGTTGATTAATGCTCAAGAAATATTACTATTTAGAAGTCTTACTATTATCAACGATGAAAACAGATTATTTTATGAATAGAAAGTTCAAAAGAACAGAATCTATGTGAAATAGAAATATCAATTTCTATTTGAAATATCTTATTGACCTCAAATGTTAATATATATGGGATGGGGCAAAATATCGATAAAGCTATATATATCGTTGTCGTTTTCCATGCAATACAAGAATCGATATGCTGGCACCTTTTTAAAGAATAAAACAAGGCGCTCTAAATAGATTACCCTGCTCCCAGCGTCGCTACTTCATGGCTCCTCGAGGTGACACTCAACATATGAATGAGGGAAACAATAACACAAGTTGACTTGTCTAGGAAAACAGATTTTTAACAGGAAGATGGACAGCTGTGAGTAAAATAATAGATGCCCCAGCCACGTTTAAGTCCAAAGTCTAGAAGAGCTGCACTTAACCTTTTCACACATGCATTTTGTTTCCATAGCTAGAGATAATACAGCTTGGTTTGTATCATTATAGGATTGTCTAGCAATACAGTAATTATCACAGAATTGCTGTATGATGATATTATCGGCATCATATCGTGAGGTACCCATTGATTCCCACCCCTATAATATTATACATAATTGTGTGGTGATATAAGCAAATTATGTTTTTAATCACTTTTTTTTATTCACTTTTTTTTAATTATCTTTGGTCGATAATGATATCACAAGGTACAATTTTTTTTATAAAATGTACAGAGGTGGACAGTAGTGGAGTATTTTTACTTTATACTCAAGTACATTTTTAAGTATATATTTATCAGTGTTTTTCATTGGAAAACTTTTACTTCACTACATTCCAAAGCATAATATATAATGTCATACTTTTTGCTGCACTACATTTCATAAATAAAAGTTGTTGTTGTTTTTTTACGTTTACTACTACTAAATGTAGTCCTTTTTTACTTGTAAAACTTACTCATGTAAAACTAAATTACTTGAGTAAAAATATACAGTACTACATTTGTTTATGTAATTAAGTATTAAATGAAATTCAATATGAAATGTATTGCAGTAAAAAGTACAATTTTATGTTTTGGAATGTTGTGAAGTAAAAGTTTTCCAAAGAAGAACATTGATAAAGTACATGTAGTAAAATAAATTAAATGTAAAGTAAAAGTACTTCAAAACTGTCTGCCTCTAAAAATGAAAAATCTTCAAATCTTTTTTTTTTTTTTTTTTTTTTTTAGTTTAAAGTAAAGTTGCTGTTTTTTTAATGTAAAGTCATGTTTGCAGATATTAATAACATTCACCATACTGCCAGTTTTGTGATATCTGCTACATGTTCTCCAGTTTACCACCCTGATGTGTGAAAACCAAAAAAAGCTCTTGCTGTCTCTAAGCAAACAACTCCTCCCACATGCATCAGGATCGTGAATCTCAATGCTGCACGTGTCGGATTAGCAGATGAAATATGCTGATTGCATTATACTTCCTATAAAACAGACGATGACCTGCTTTCTATGGCGTTCTCGAAGCTACATTAACAGGTCCTAAAAAAAAACCCTCCCTACACCATACACAACCTAGTCAAATTAGCTGCGTGTAGAAGATTCAATTACACTCGTTGTTATCAATGTAATAATAGGAGATTTATAAGGAAGGTAGCAAAATTACAAAACCTGTAAACATGGACGTGAAAACCAACTGTATCTTTATCGTTCTTAATATGAGGAGTGTCGAATGCAGGCTTTGAAAAGCAATCTGCAAAACCCATAATGTGCTTTACGGACTCGGCCTTATTATTGCATGTAGGACATTTAGGTCTTCATCCCACAGAAATGTCACATTAGCCTCTGGCCAACGAGCATGTGGCGACGATAAACATCAAGAAGCTTTCGACATTCAAAGCATGTGGGGGAAAAAAAATGCAGATCCAACCTTGACCTGACCTGAACCCAATTCTAAATTTAAACAAAGACTAGAATAAAAAAGACAAATCATAGTGAGCAACAATACAGTGTGCAAATGTAGTCTCCATAAAAGGTTTGTTCTTGGATTTGGCAAGCGTTTCACAGCCTACGTTGAATATTTTGTCTGAAGCGAGTGTGAAGAGTAGACAGGTGTCCAAGTGTAAACAGCGGCTTCAGCTGGCGGAGATGGAGGGAGGGCTGGAGGGGAGGGAGAGGACACACGACTGCCTACCTATCACACCTTTAGAACTACAAGGCGCCCATCGATCCACACCGTCCTCACACTCCCCTGCCGATGGAGAGGTGGGAAGTAGAATTTTGACTGCTATAACGACAGGGGGTGGGAGCCAATTGCTTCCCAGAACTGTGTTCTTCTCTGGAACAAACGCACCAGTCCATTTAGACAGTTTAACTTTGTCTGGCACTTTTTGCACTCAGAACACTCTGTGCTTGACTTCCACTGCCTTCAAGAGAATGTCTTTCCCACAGAAGAAAAAGAAAGTCGTAATCCTAAGGGACCATAAAAATGGCGGCCAGTTTGCGCACAAACAGACGGAGAAAGGTCAAAGCTTTTGGACGACGCAGAGCTAACCACGGGAGAACAGAGGAACACTTCAGCCATGATGAAAGCTGCATTTCCAATGGATCAAACCAAGTGCGCTCTGAAAAGGGGATCAGAGAGAGACATGGCAACCTATTATGCCTCATAATAACTATCTGCCATAAGAAAAAAAGAAAAAAAAGCCCATAAGTGGAACAATGTCAGGAACAGGACATTGCTCGTGGAGAATGTTCTTCTCCGAATTTAGGCTTTTGGGAGTCTGTTCCATGTAGTGCACTTTTAAACAGAACTAAAACAAATCTGTTTCTTGACAAACAACATAATTGTGGCCATTAATGTTCATTCCCCCAGCAATTGACCCTTCGCTAAGCCACGCCCGAATACCACCACAGGCCAATCGTGGCTTAGCAACCGTAACTAGGCACGGAAGGTCTGTCAAGCTTTCGAGCGAGGGAAACATGCCGATGCAAATCTGTGCGTATGGATTGTGCAAATCTGATGCCTATCCTAAAAGTTTGGACAGATGGTGTATTTTTTTCTCCTTCCCCAAAACGTAAAACTGAAGGTAAGAAATACCAGCCTTGAATCAACGTGTGTGTGTGAGACGCCATTCACAACGTTAAATGTCGTCAGGATTAACAAAATCACCTACGTTTGCTTCAACAAACTGAAAATACATGAGGTTTTTGACTGATGCAAGTTATTACATATGATGCAGTATATAGACTATAAAAAGAACTGTCTTAGCTTTATTTATTAGTTTTGTATTGTAGTTTTGTTTAGACAAAATGTGTGCAAATTAAGACCTTCATCATAAGGATTGTTGCAGTGGCTGTGTTTATAATATTAATAAAACCCATAATGTTTGAGAGACTGGCTTTCTGTTATAAGGTTTCAGAAAATGTGTGGTTTTTGATGAATGGCACAGGTCAGAATCTCAGGCTAGTGCCAGGTCCAAGGAGTAGATTATAGACACACGACATGTGAGCAGTAGCCCGGCGCGCTAAATATAACGTTAAGCCGGAGAATCATTGCAAAGTTTTCATGCTAATGTCTTGTGTTTATTCCACAAGATTTATTGATAAGTTGTTTGATTTATAATTATTCGATTATTTTCTCATTTTACTTACCCTGTTGTGCATGAACATACATATGAGGCAGCTGCTGATTGCGCTGAGACCATAGGCTTTAGCTTCAATTTTATTGAAATTATTCTGTAATCGGTTGCATAATATGTCGCGGATATATCCCGCAAATACATACTGCAGTCCTTTTTACTTACTCTCTCAGATATTTCCCCTGTTCGCCAGAAATAACTAATTATCTCCTCGGAAATGTCTGACACCGGCGCATACATACTGTAATAGACGTGCCAGGCGTGAAAGCTTGACAGGCGTAGCAACAGTAACTACGGGGGGCGGGGCTTAGCGAAGGGTCAATTTAAATTAGGTCATCAATTACTCGTCCTCATTTTGTTCCAAGCCAATAAGACATTGTTCTTCAAAACACAAATAAAGACATTTAATTTGAAATGTCTTACGTGTATTTAAAGTGACTTACCTAAGAACATAAGGTGACAACATGGGTTCAGGGTTAGTACAGTCTAGTTATCACCCAGTTACTGCAATTACTATAAGTACAGTATGTACATGGGGAACAGGATGGTAAAATAAAGTGCTACTGATATTTTTAATGAAAAATTATCTCTCATTAGAACAAACCTCTCATTAGTTCTCATTTGACGTGCAAGAACCATCAAGACTCATTCTCGTGTGTCACACAAGCGAATCTGAGCTTTATATTTAAATAAAAGCCAAGTTTAAATTTGTTCAATGCATAAAGCGACCGTGTCTCTTCCGAAGACTTGGATTAAACCACTCAAATGATATGGATAAGGGTTTTCAAAAATATCAATATTTTGGTATCGATTCTGAAATATCTGAAACAGTTCCAATTAGGGATGCACCGATCTGATACTCAGGATCAGTATCGGCTCCGATTCCGCCATTATTTGCCGGATTGGGTATCGGACAGACAGGGACGATCCAAATTCGATACTGTGCGCATAATATTCTGTGTTATTGTTCAGCCCCAGTGCCCCACAAAACGCACAAAAACATTATAAAGCATCATCAATGATTCGTGCGCTATATTATAAGTGTCCTGAAGCCATTCCATAGTTTAATGTGAGTACGGATTAATACTTAAGTCATTAAACTCAAGTTCACGTCAATGCATGCTTCCCTCCACTGCGGCTCAGTCACTCTCCATTCAGATTTCAAATTGTGTCGCGTTCTGTTACGACAGTCAAAAAGATTAAACTCTCTCCATGATTATCTATTGTTTCTGTTATTATGCTTGATCTGTAGATAATGCTCTAGTTTCTCAAAAAAATGACTTGCTGGCGTTTATTGCTGTAAATCGTGTTACTTTCCACCGGGTGTCTGTTAGATCACAACAATGGACTAGAGATTGTATTGTACACAATCTTTACACACAGTAACTGAAATGTTAAACTGTTAAAATAAACGTCTTATAAGAATACTGCATAAATACATTGCGCGTCTATATATTGTTTTGAACTTCTCAATGCGGACGGAGCGTGGCGCGCTGTGAGCATGTGACTCCGTGTTGCTTCAAGCGCATCATCCTGCACACGGGATGTGCATACGCGCTTTGTGCCGCTCTATATTATAATACTTTTGAGCTATGAAAACCTTATTAATAGCTTATCTAAAATATTTTGCTGCCTCATTAAAAAGATGGACTATACATTTAAAATAAATGTAATTTCTTAGTATATATGTAGGCCCTTTTCTATAAATATATTTACTTGTTTTTCATAAATATATATTGTGTAACATTTTACCAGATTTAATCTACACTTATTCACTTTTATGTTTTCCTTTATTTTTTCCCCACTACATTTTTAGATTTTTTACAATTATTGTGCCCTCATGATTTTGTAACTTTTGCAGCTGAATTATTAACTAATCTAATGTATTCACCATCTATAGTAGTAGGCTATTTGTCATAGATTGTGATTTATATATATATATATATATATATATATATATATATATATATATATATATATATATATATATATATATATATATAAACACATTTTATAATGAAGTCTGTATTTAGTTGATTGTGTTTAACTCACAAAAGACTGATTTTCAATTCAAAACACTAAGATTTAGAAATTCTACACTCTTTTTTTTTAAAACTGCATTGGTATCAGATTGGTTTAGTATCGGTATCGACCGATACTCTGAATTTTTAATATCGGATCGGTTCTGAAAAAATGGTATCGGCGCATCCCTAATTCAAATTCTCCTTTTTTGCAGTATCAATACAGCGATACCATCTGTGGGTTCTCGCATTCTCTTCTCTACGATGGCGAATTGACTCGTCTCATTCGCTTTGGTTGAATTGTGCTTGTATTGCGTAAAAATTCTCTCATTCACGCAGGTGTCGCGCTCACACCAAAAGGGTACAAGTTGCACTCTCATAAAGCCGTCTTTCAAACAGATTGCATTCAGATACAACAAAACTATGTCAAAATGCCTGTCTTGCTGAGTATTCAGGTCAGTTTTAGGACTTAAATAGTAGAGAAACAGTTTATTGGATCTGTGCATAAGCTCTTAAAGTGACAACACCCTAATAAGACAGAGAGAAAAATCACTCGCTAATCTGTATTACATTTTTGACAACAACAATCATACACTTCCTTTAATCTTATTTTATCACTGTTTACTTGGCATCTTTTTTTTTGTGCAAATATAGGTCAAAGACTCAAATGAAGCCTCTCTGCTGTGTGTAAGCTATTACAACAAAATGACCCCAAATTATCAACAAAAAGTAGATAAATTATCTGTATGGTGTAAGTTTTCCCTGTGGTATCGAAAATGGTATCACATTGAAGTTGTAAGTTCCAGTATCGTGACAACACTAGCCCTATTATACACCCGGCGCAATGTTACGCCAGGCGCGACGCAAGGGTTTTTTGCTGATTTCATCCTGGCCCAGTTATCATTTTCACATCCAGCACCACATTGTTTAAATAGCAAATGCAGTTGTGCCCATCTGTTCACCAATGGGAGCGCTGGTCTGAAATCGAGGTGTGTTCAGGCTCATTGTTGCTATTTTGAGGCAACTGAAAAGGACTGCGCCATTGACCAACAAAAAAATGGGTTTTTGACCATTTTCACCAAACTTTAATAGCCCATAGAATATTTTGTTGTATGAATATCTGAGCATGCAATATATCAAAAGAAAGCGCTGACCCTCTTCTTTTAAACAAAAAAACACTTTGCTTGCACAGTCCTGTAGCTCGTCCTCTGTACACATTTCATTCACTAACATTAGGCAGGTTGGATCCATATGATGTTTAATGATATTGATCACATTATTTTTCAAACGCATATGATTACACACGATCGCTTGTTTTACTGCGTCTTACTCGCGTGTTTTGATCAGGAGATGCGTAATGACGCCCCCTAGCGTTTAACAGTGAAAACACGGAAACCCGGAAAATTCAGGTTTTGGCCTGGACACGTTCTCATAAATAATGGGAAATTCTGGGTTTGGCAGGGAAAGAGTTAAGAGACTAGATACAACCCTTTTGTACCATGCACCTGGTGTGTCGACTGTTTTTTTCCGTCTATAAACTAACAATGTGGATTCAAGTGCGTCTGCGCCATGGGCTTCAGACCATTTAAATAGGGCCCTAATATGGATTAATCCCACAATGTCTTTATAAACGTTTTGAATTGTCAAAGTTTTTGTGAAATTGACTTTCAATGGAGAGACAAATATCTTCTAATAAATATCTTTATTTGTCTTTCTTTGCAAGATGAACAGAAGTCTTATGGGTTTGGTTTGACATGCGGATGAGTAACTGGATTACAATTTTTTGTGTGAACTTAATTTTTTTTCATTATTTTCGCTCTTCGACTTTAATGTCACAACTGTCTGATAGAAGATATGTCATCTGAAACAATCGTACAGACATTTTTAACAAATAGATTTAACATACACACGGCAAAAGATCAGATTAGCGGCCCATCGCGAGTTTACATCTATACAAAGTTGGAAAGATAAACGGTATTGTGCCGAAGGATCAAGGCACGAGGGAATAATGAAAGGTGAACAGGCTTTAGCGGGCCTAATGCCTTCCTCATCAAATGCACGGCAAATCCCGAACCTGACAGCACAGATATGTGAAACACACAGCACTGCGTATTCTTCAAAGGGCAACCATTGTCGTTTCCCTCCAGCTTGCTGCAAACAGTGATGTCAGCTATGTCTAAATGATTACAGCAAAATAATCGCTTTCTCGCAGTAGAAAAAACAAAACAAGCACGAAGACAGTCAAACAAAAGCATTCGTCTGCACAATAAAGCAGAGCAAAGAGACAGCGGGTGCCATGCTCCACTCAGGATGTATGCAAGGAGACAAATCACATTGCCTTAATCACATTTAATAGCCCACGATTTGCGAATTAATATTCTATCCGCGCCAATGTGGTTGAGAGTTCAGCAGGATTTGGAAGCATCTGAGTAACATCTTTGTTGAATAAGATAGTCTGAAGAGTTGAATATGAACTCCAAACTTTTTAACTACCTAATTAAAGGATTAGGTATGTAGTTTAATAACTGCATTATTTATGTTTTAAACAAATTGAAACAAAAGAAATTTGATATAGTACAACAATACTTTTACAGGCTTATTTGTCTTCTATTTGTGTCCAATAATAGAGGAGTTACATAGATTATTTACAAATGTTGAATTTTATAAGATGCCCCTCAATAAATGATACATTGCTTTACATAATTTAAGACTTAGAGATGTTACATACATGCTATATATCATCATGAAGGTGGACCACCCTTATGTGGAATATTTTTCTAAAAACACTGATATGACTGACAGGTTACATTCTTTAAACATATTTGTCATACGTAATGCTCGACCTTTGGGTATAAAAAACTTGGTGCACCTATACAAGTAAAGAACAAAAACGGAACAAAAACACAACAGCGTGACCAGACAATACTGTCTCATTATCTGCCATATACAACCTTGTTGCATGTCTCTTTAAAACGAGAGTTCTCAATGTGGCGGTGGCTTCTGTCCAAACAACTAGGCATACAACAGCAATTATGATATTCTCTGAAAAGATACAATTCAGTCCCAGAGGATAAAAAATCTCTGTGGGAAATCCCAGCGTTATAACAGCAGACCTTCAATATACATCTGTACATAATGTACACTTAGAAATTAAATCTGACAGTTTACATTAAGATCACAATTCAATATTCCTTTCAGACCATACCAACTCTCATTCAGCCATGGTAAAATGTAGGAATATTATGGAGACTACAACTCAGCATCCACACACACACACTCTCATCCTTTCAAACAGTGACGTACGTGCTGCCTGCTGATTATGAAGCGATATCACATAATGAGGAGCATCGATGAAGGCAGAACAAAGCCCTGGTAATTAATCACTGTGTAACCGACAAAGGTTTAATGTCAACCCAGTAAATGAAAAGACTTTCCAACCAATCACAGAGTAAACTTTAGTGTGACACCATTAAGCATCTTGACAGCAACTAAGCTTAAAGAACTTAAAAGACATTTGCCATCTTTAATGCTGTAAAGGCAGCTCATCTACATACACCATACAAATGTGCCAGGGATTTATACAGAAACTACATTTTCAGAAATGTGTACAAAATAATGTGTTATGCTTATAGAAACGTGAAATTAATAGAAATATGAAATAGGCTAATAAAATATAAGCTTTGTTATATTAGTAAAGTTGTAGGCTGCACTGGTTGCATTTCATTTAGCCTACACAATCAAAGCAGCATGGACCAGTTAACTTTGCCTTGTTTGTGGCCTTGCGTCTTTCTTTACACAGAATTTGAAGCAAAAGGGGATGAGAAAGAACTTTTTTTGAGGATGCAGGAGTACATAAAACGTGTTCGTGTGAAGACACAAATGGGCCTTGGGGGCGGCTGTCTTCATTTATCAGAAGCCACGAAGCAACATTAGCAGGAAGAGTCAAAGCCTCCATTATTTATGGACTGGCTCCCTCCCCTGTACACATTTGGTACCTGGTCTTCAGCCGGGCAGGAGAAACAAAAAAAGCTTCTCACAGCACGTTCTATTTTCCCCCCTTTTCTTTTTTGACAAAATAACTATTTATGGCAATATGGACGACCCTTATGTAAAGATATTTATTTCCCTGAGGCGATGTTTCGCCACATTTGAATAGCCTACGTTTAACGACGCCTTCACCTAGAAATATTTTTTTAGACAAACTGACCAAAATGCCCCGACAACAGACAAGTTTTACGTGAAGTGTTGGTCGGAAAAAAATAGATAAATTGTCCAGTTTTGACGCTGGGGTGTCATTTCGGTATCTAACGTCTAAACGAAAATCCTTTAGCATACTCACACTTTCTTCCATAGAACAGAAAAACGTTCATCTGAATGACATATTCAGTCACCGTTCACTTTCATTGTGCAATAAAGACGCAATGAAAGTGAATGGCGACTCATTCTGACTAACATTTTATTTCCCGATTCACGGAAGAATGGAAGTCTTGCAAGATTTTGTAAGCTACATGTGAGTATGCTTGATAGTGAGATTTTCTCTCTCTCTTTTTTGTTTTGTTAACTATTAAAATAGCTACAGAAATGTTTCGAAAAGCGCTCGAACTCCAACTGGGTCTCGGCTTAAAAGCCCAACATCATCAAACACATAAGCGTCGAATAGGCTACGGCGGTTTTTCTGCCGTTTATTCAAACGCGGTCGTGTCGACCATGAATGGCAAGTTTGCTTGATCATCACGCCGGCATTTCTATCATTACGCCATGAGATCAACACAAGTTGCCCACCAAATCACTCTTCTTACCATCCAGTATTACTGCACAATTATATCCCAAAAAATACCATTCCGTCGCTCAGTAGCCTATGATACGCATCGAATAAAAATATAATAATCCCAAAATAGGCGATGCACGCGCACACTTGCGTTTCCATAGTAGGGTATACAATCGCGACGTCAAAGCTGTCTGAGTCAGAGGTTCCTTCAAGACCTCATTATCAGTCAATTAATATGAGCTCGACTAATTTGTCTTATTAATTATAATTAAGGGGGGTAAAATGAGAATCACCTTAATCAAAACAGAATAATGCTCATACAAGTTGACGGGTGAGCACATTGGTATGTGCACTTTAAATACACCTGACTCTTGCCAATTGATCTTTAAGGGCTGCAGATTGTATTAAAATTGTTATTTAAGTTACAGCACGTCACAAGGCCAGTTTATTTATTTTTGATGAACACGATTTATGAGCATTATAATGTAGCCTAACTATTGATACTGAAAGCTCATTTTCTGTATAATTTCAGTTTTAAACCCTATTCTAGGCTATAAAATCCAGCCAGATACACAAGTTTCCCTTTCTCTTCCATGTTAAAATATTAATATTTTCAATTATATAATGAACAAAACATGACAGTCTCGTTTACAAACAAACACAAGCTCACGAGATAGATAAAATGATCCACATAATTACCGTGAAGCTCTATTTCCAATACTCTTGGCCATTTCCTACATTTCCAGAGTGCGTCTCCCACTAATGAAGGCAGGAAGAGGGAAAAAATACAATCCAAACGAAGGGAAAGCTCAAGGAAGAAACATTTGTGACAGCGACATGATTCGGTCCAACTATTTCGCAGAGTAAAACAGCATATGATTTCCCTAATGCAGTTTTAAGACTGATGTTAATCCACAATCCGTCGTCTCATCAGAAAAAAACACATCCCGGTGCAGTCTTTAGGTGTCGCAATGAAGGTAAAAGACTAGAGAGGGGTTTTTTACCCTCGTTCCTCACGATTGTGGGTTCGCGGGTTGATAAAATGCCGATATCTCCACTTGCCCTCAGTACGGAGAGGAACTGAATGTGAGCGCCTCAAAAGTGAAGCAAACACGCCTCTCGCGGCAGCTAAAGGGACTGCAACGCTCTTACTGGAGATATTTTTAAAGGGACATTAAAACAAAATCTTTCCCAAGTGCATCTGTTTAAAACACGTAATGGCATTTCAGTCTCATAGGTTGGGATTTTTATCTAATCTGATAAAGAATGCTGACACTGAGATGCTCAGGTGGAATATGGCGATCGATCACACTGTCTGATAACTAGCAGAGACCAGGGTGCTGTAATATTTTGTTGAAATGTCTGTTTTATGCACTGTTTTATGAGTCTCAAACGTTGATATAATATTTCCATATTCATAAGTGAATTGAAACTGTTTAAATTAGCGTAAAAAAAGGGGGTAAGTGTTTTTATTTGTGACCCTGGACCACAAAAACAGTCATGGGAATATATTTTTTATTTTCTTTTTTCTCAAATTGAGATTTATACATCATCTGAAAGCTGAATAAATGGTTTTGTTAGGACAATATTTGGCCGGAATACAAGTATTTAAAAATTTGGAATCTGAGGGTGCAAAAAAGAATCTAAATATTGAGAAAATTGCCTTTAAAGTTGTCCAAATGAAGTTCTTGGCAATGCGCATGACTAATATATATATATATATATATATATATATATATATATATATATATATATATATATATATATATATATATATATATATATATATATATATATACATATATAGTAGCAAATGTTAAAATATCTTCATTAAAAGAAAAATATATTTTTCTACCAATGTATTGATAATTTTTAACCAATGTATTGTTGTCTATTGCCACAAATACACCCGTGCGACTTATAACTTGTGGTCACATTTATTGTGTATTTTACATTTTACACAATGGTCACATGACTGTGATTTCACCCCGGCAGGTCTTTTCTAATTGGTTGAGCATCTTATCATTACAGCACGCCACAGTTTCCTCACAGAAATGGGGTTTTACTAATAGGTCTCTTGGGAATATGTCAGTGTTCCGGCAAACAGATCTATGTCTATATCAGTAGAAACAACTGACCCTCCCCTGCAGTGTAATGAAACCCTAAGCAAGCACTCCATTTAAAGTCCCCTTGAGAGCATACTCTCTCCATTTCATCTATACTAATCTCTCATAAGGCACACAATCTGGTAAATAAGTCAAATATAACAATTTGAATAATTGTACAATAAAAAACGCATTACCTTATCGTGAATTAAATTTTCTGAATCCAGATTTATTCTATTTGTTGCCTCCGCCTGACATAATTTTCAACATTATTGCCCATACTTTCCACACTCATATCCACTGAAAAAAAGTTCAGAGTTTCACATTTAATATTCTCTTTCATAGCATGTGCAGCAGCACCAACATTCACTCACTCTAGACCTCATTGAAAACACACTTTAAACAGTTTGTGATGCAATCCAACTACTAGATGCAACAGTAGCTGCTATATTAGAAATATTAGTGTGTTTTGGCTATTGCCAGTAGTAAGCCCAACTGTAATGCAAATCATGTGATTGCAGCGTCTCAGCTGGGCTGGTTCCACACATGCCACAGCATGTTCTGTATCACTTGATGAGAGGCAATTTAGTGTACTAATGTCCTCAATATGCCTTTGAGAGAGTTAAATATAAAATTGATGCCGCTGTCATGAACAAATTGGTCCTCCGGTTGAAGCAAGCCTCCCTTGGACTCAAATGCACTCCATTGGCTGTCAGCATAGTCTGTTTAGTGCTTGAATAGAAAGCCTAAAAATAAATAAATTAACACCTTTATTCAGCAAGGGTGCATTAAATTTATCTAAAGTGACAGACTTACATTGAGTGATTTAAATTGAAATGCATGCGGTTGTTTTGCCATTTCTATTCATCCAAAATCCTGGGAAAAAAAGTAGCACAATTTCCACAAAAATATTAAGCAGCATAACAGTTTTTAAATATGATAATAATAATAAGAAATTAGTTCCTTGAGTACGAAATTAGCATATTAACTAAGCCGTATAGGCCAAAACCACAATTTGTACCAGACTGTAAACATGTTTTTTTCTGCTGTAAAGTTGGGCATTTTAACATGGGGCTCAATGAGATTCTGCTCCCTTCTGGAGCCTGTCCCTAGTGGCCAGTCAAGGAATTGCAGTTTAAGTTACTTCCATATTGGCTTCAAGACACTTTTGAAAGAAATTATTTCTATGAAATATCAAATAAATTGCAACATAACCATTTAAAAAAAAGTATAGCCTGTCACATCTTATCACATGACATGCTTATGAATAAACTGTGGGGAAAAAATCCACCTTAACCTTCACAAACGAGAGGATCGTCCTTGCTGATTTTGCTCCATGGCATTCCGTCTCATTTCCTTTCATAAATACGGCACGTGTTAATTGACATGCTCTATTCTGTGCCGGGCGAGCGTTTGAATGTTTTTAATGCACTTTTCACATTAATTCACTGCAGCCATTTAAAGCGGATCACTGATCTGACCTCTGCCGTGATTCATTCCACCCACTGCAACTAAAAGCTACATTTCAACGGAAGCATGATGAGAGCTTAGCATTCAGAAAACCACCTCAACTTCTAATATCTGCTAAGAGCTCCAAACAATGTCAATTACAGTGCTCGCTCTACTCACTTGGAGAATTCAAAGCCCCAATCCACAAATCTCCCGGAGCATCATGGTGGCCGTAACGACATCACACTACTCTACTGTATCGACCACTACAATTACGCTAGACGGCAGCTTTGCTATGAGAGTCCGACCTGTCTTTCAAAGGGACATCTCTGCTGGGATCTGTACATTAAATAGGCTTTTGAGATCTCCCTGCCATTCATGACACTCCCCCATATGTTGTTTTGCTGTCACTCAAAGGCAGCCACCGGCAAGCAAATTGTTCATTTTCCAGGCGCGATGTAGGACAAACGTGCGGCCAGATGTTTGGGGAGACGCAGAGAGGCTTCAGATGAAAGGCTACAGTGTGTGCCGGCATCGCCCTGAGTGTAGTGTGGCATGCCAGGCAGACGCTGGTGTAATAACTGATCCGCCTCCGGCAGGCTTTGAGAAGCGGCCCTGCTCCCGGCACCCAGCGGTCACTGCAGAGACTCACTTTCTCCCTTCGACTTCCTCATTCCTTCCTCTGTGAGTACATTTCCTTACAGCAGGATGGATAAAAGGGGGCAAGGCTATTAATAACCAACACAACACACTAATAGGCACTCTGTAACTGTACCTGCTGCTGAGCAAATGCTAATTGCTGCAACTTACAGGTGGTGTGTCTGCTGTGAGCGGGGGTTTCACATCATTCGTAGCTTCTGTTTTATATTTCAATTCATCTTGGTTGTGTTATTTATTTATCTTTCTTCAGTTTTCACTCGGCCATTGAGTTTATTTTAGTTCTAGCACTGACATTTTAGTGCTGGTAATGTGCTAACTGGTCATGTAAAAATGGTTATTCAATTGCGATCTATTTGCATTTTTATATTATTTATGTCAAAATTCAGGTATGAGTCAATAAGATATTTGCAGTTATTGCATTCATTTGATCAAAAATACAGTACCATTGTGAAATGGTTTTGTAAATTGAAATGGTATTGTTAAATTGGTATTGTCAACATGGAATGTTCAAATCTATAAAATATATGAAGTTTCTATAATTCTATAAATATCTGTATTGTCACATACTTTTGATCAATTTAGTGTGTACTTGCTAAATAAAATAATAGTCTGACCCAAAACCTTTGATTGGTAGTCTTATACATACTGTATGTAATATTATTAAATATAAAAAATACATTTAAATAAAATGTTACTCTCTCTCTCTCTCTCTCTCTCTCTCTCTCTCTCTCTCTCTCTCTCTCTCTCTCTCTCTCTCTCTCTCCCTCTCTCTCTCTCTCTCTCTCTCTCTCTCTCTCTCTCTCTCTCTCTCTCTCTCTCTCTCTCTCTCTCTCTCTGTGTGTGTGTGTGTGTGTGTGTTTGTTTTTGTGAAATATCAGGACCCAAATGCATATAATGACATGGGGATGACATAGGTACAAGGAGAGGGTGTAATATGAGGACATTGGCCATGTCACCACTTTTCAAAAAGGCTTATAAATCATAGGATAAGTTTTTTTAGAAAGTAAAAATGCAGAATGTTTCCTGTGATGGGTAGGTTTATGGGCAGGGCAGTGTAGGGGGATAGAAAATAGAAAATACAGTTTGTACAGTATAAAAACCATTACGCCTATGGAATGTCCCCACATTTCACAAAAGCAAATGTGTGTGTGTGTGTGTGTGTGTGTGTGTGTGTGTGTGTGTGTGTGTGTGTGTGTGTGTGTGTGTGTGTGTGTGTGTGTGTGTGTGTGTGTGTGGTTCAGACAAACCCAACATAATGAGGTCAAAATGTCCCCACAAAGATGGAAATTCCCCAAATCCTTGTCCTTGGGGGGACATTTTTTTGGTCCCAGCTTTCAGATCAGACTAAATAAGGTTGGTGTTTTTTTTTTTTTTTTTTAAGTAGCTTAGGGTGAGAGGATAGACTATACAGTATAAAAATCATTATGTCTATGGAGAGTCCCCATAAAACATGAAAGCACAACATGTGTGTGACACACAAAAAAATCAGAAGTAGAGAAGAAGTTATCAGAAGTAGAAGAAAACAGCCGGTTCTTGTAGATGGACTGAACCTGCTGCTCTCATGAGAGTACAGGGGATGGCAGGCCTGGGGCAAAGGCACGGTGGGTACACAGACAGACCGGGTGATTAGTGAAAGGGGCAAGTTGTAATCCACCGCTGCATTAATCAAAATGATAATGCTTCCATTTGTGATTACTGCTTGCTTCTAGCACTGCATAAAGCCTGTCCCGTGTGTATCCAGGGTTGTTTGAGGATGAAGGTGGGTGGAGGATGCAGTCGCCCTGCTGTGGTATCAGTCATATAACCAAATATCCTTCCAGAACCACCTGGTGCATCAACTGCAAAAGGCTGAGAGCCGTTTTGAATAAACGGCAGCTGAATGAGCAGCGATAGAGTCACATTGCATCCTTCCAGAGAGTGGAGTCGGACCGCAGATGGAAAGAAAAACCTCTCCATTCAGACTCGTTTGTTGTCGTGTGTCTTTTGTTCTGTTGTCCTCACCTGCCTTTGGCTGAGTTTGCTTTAGCTGCGTGATAAATCACCTTAAAGACTGTTGCCTCTCGGTATAGCGCTGCGCATTCAACCATGTCAGATTTAAATAAGAATATGATAAGACAGAAAGAGGATCTGCCACATTTAACACGGGAAAACGCGATGCTGGCATCTTATTAAAATGTATGAAACCAATAAGAGTCAGGCTGGCAGAGATAGGGTGATCCATAGGCAGCCGAAAGGTGGGGCAGCGTTGTTTATTTGCCGGAAGAAGTCAGATAGGAGACCAGAAGCGAGCTGTGTTTAAACTTGGAAAAGCGGCCGCTGTGTATCAGGGCTCGGGAACGCCGATAGTATGTAGTGAAGGAAGCGCGTGCGAATCCTAAGTGAGCCGAATTTGAGCTTTTCTGGAGTGGTTTTCCACTCAGTGCCTTTCATCGAAACTCGGAATGGAACCAGAGAGCATCTCTCTTGTTCAAAAGAATATGGTTAGAGTCAGACATGTTCCGGCAAAGTGACTCATATCGATTTCTGC